>NC_058339.1:50681272-50984303 GCF_905475395.1 Chrysoperla carnea
AAACGCTAAACTTTTTAACACTAAAAAGTGGTATGTCTATTTTACTTGAAAATAAATGCACATGGATAGTCATTTTTTGGTTACTCGCCTTTCTATTAAGTATAATTGCTATCTCATTATTTATTTGAAAATTGATGAGTTAATTTTCGTGTATTTGTAAGATAATTTTCTCGAAAACTATGTTCATACTAGTTCATACAGATAAACAAGTGAAAACAAACAATTGACTGAGTTAATTATTGAAATACCATGTATAGACAGTGTTGATGACGCAATCGTATTTATGACTGATATTCCCATATAATACTTACTATAAAATTTGCATCTAATTTTCGCCCTCGTGGGTAAACAGTGATGTTAACAAAAAAATGTTGCAAACAAGAGTTGTTAATTTTTTTATAAGGAACGTTTTTTTGCATTCAAACTTTTGTTCTATCTCTAATGGTTTACAATACCCAATTGACCCGTGTTGCTCATTTACTGAAAAATTTCAATTTAATTTTTCTTTTCGTTTTTGAGTTATCTTGATGACAGACGAAAGACGACAGACAGACAACCGAAAATGGACTAATTAGATGATTTTATGAACACCTTTACCAAAGTTTTGTTTGTAGCATCAATATTTTTAAGCGTTACAAACTTGGGACTAAACTTAGTATACCTGGATATATTTCATATAAATGGTATTAAAAAAAATCACAATTTTTTAAGTTTTGTTCTGTCGACAGTTTCTATGACTTTCTAGCATTTTTTTGCATCACTTTGTACTAATAACAATTTTAATATTTATTTAATTTCAAATTTGACAAATCATTTTATTTGTTTTTCAAATAAATTTCTATATATTTACTTTAGTGTACCATTTTTATTCGACAATTTATACTCTTGGCCAGTTTGTTTTACATATTTTATGACTTCAAATTAACGAAAAATTGTATAGAGAATAAAATAAAAATTTTATATAGAAGACAAACTAAACTTCTATTGTGAAGTATAGTTTTTGAAAAGTTTCATTATATACATTTCCCATCTCAAAGATTCAACAAATTTTAATTATTGAAATAGGAAGTGTATTTGTGATAAAAAAGAATGAGAAGTGTCGTGGGATACCTTGTAGAATCTATGTTCTTTTAGTTATCAATTATGTATTATTGAATAACAAGCACGATGAAGGAATGATAATAAAATTGTATTAAATAATTTTTATCATTTTTTATCATGTTATGAAAAAACAGACATTTAATTATATTTATATATGTTCATCTAAATATGAAATTATTTTATGAATGGGGTATCTTTTTAATTTTCGGTAAATTATCAAGGCTTAAAATAACAAATTATATAAGCAAAGTAGAATTTATAAAAATAAATTGGCGAATATTGAAAATTTTAACGGGTTTCGACCTGCCGACCTTCCGCAGGAATGTTTCAAGATAATAAACTATATAAAAATGTTATGTGTCCAGCTCTCATCCGTCGAACGCGCAATAAGGAACATAGTTCAAACACTTTAATATTATTTTAATATTAATCACCCGGTATAACGAAATACGTATTAAAAGTTTCTTTTTTACTAATATATCTTTTTATTTTTGTCAAACGCATCAATCAATGGGGAAAAATTTTAGTTTTTCTCTAGGTTTGAAAGCTGATTCACCAAAATAGGTCTTACTTTGAATACATACCTATAGACAAAATATTAACGGTTTAGTGCAGAAGTTTACAAACTTTTTTCGCCCACTTCACACTAATTTATTCACCCACTTTTTGACGCCCGCAGTTTTCGATCCTATATTATATACTAAAACCCCTTGCAAGTTCGTAAGGAACCTCGATTCTTGCGAAACGTTTTTTACATATTACGTACTGTCTAAATTTGCAATTATCCACACGGAGACTTCCTCTATTTTTTATGTTCCTGTCTGTTTGGTAAATCTAGACATGCCAATAAATATATCCCTTTCGAAGTCTCAAGCGCAAGAGGACACTCACTCACTGTCGTGTTGGTGAAAATGTAAAAATCGAATTTCGCGTAGAATTTTTCTTCAATTTTTTCTAAATTTCTTAGATTGCTGCCAGACAAAATTTTGCACTTCATAAATCGTGTGATGCAGGTTCAAAGATAGATGATATACTTATTAATTAATTACTATATTATAAATATTTTATTTATATATAATGTCAGAGATCATAGACGATTTTTTTTGGTGTGAATTTAATAATTTTTTTGATTAAAACATCATAACAAGTGAAATTTACAAAATTTAAAAAACCCCCGACAAATGCGATTTATACCTTGTAAAACGATTTTTGGAAACATAGCTATAAGATATTCTCAATCAAGTCAGTTCGACCGTTTAGGGGCTACCATGCCACTGAGAAACACACAGACGCACAGATAAACACTTTAAACTTATAACACTCCTTCATAAATCAATATCAAAGTGATGGTCAAGGACATTAGATGAGATGAAAAGGATACTTATTTAAAGAGCTATAATTTTTTTGGACAAATTTATGGAAATATTTTAATTGAAATTGAAATATTTGAATTGACTTTGTTCTTTTAAATTATTGTTTTGAATTAATTATTATTTTACCATTTCACTTTTCGAAATGAATGGAGCCAGGTTTATTTGACCATTCATTTCCATAGTAATTATTTTTATGTTAAAATTATATGTCATGCCTTTTCCAAACTGAATCGATTTTGAAGATCATTGCCAATTTTTTAGTTTTTTCGGGTATGGAACCCTAAGCTCACATTTGAAACATCCGTTCAGGCGCTACGATGCCACAAACAGACAAACACAAAGACACACACGCATAGCGGTCAAACTTATAACACCCCTTTTTTTAGTTTGGTGGTTAAAAAACAATCATCATTGCTTTCATTGCTTTGATTGATAATTTGTTCATAGGGCTTTTCATTTTAAAATCACGATTCACATTTGTTTCGTACTAAATGATTTATAGCCAATGTGATAAAATGCATAACAAATATCTTCTATCTTAGTTCTACTTATTGCTGTCAGTACGAAAAAATAAACTCTGCACTTGCGCATATGACATGATGAAAAGGTCTATTCGATG
Source organism: Chrysoperla carnea (assembly GCF_905475395.1). Classification (NCBI taxonomy): domain Eukaryota; kingdom Metazoa; phylum Arthropoda; class Insecta; order Neuroptera; family Chrysopidae; genus Chrysoperla; species Chrysoperla carnea. The sequence continues at coordinate 50,684,366 of NC_058339.1, forward strand.
CCTCTTTGATAATCGGAAACGATTAAATCATTCAAAATTGTATAAAATCTTGTACTACGATGCCACAGAGACACACACACACACATAGCGGTGAAACTTGTAACACTCCTTTTTTTTAGCCCAGGGTTTAAAATAATTAAGGCATTAAAAATATCCCTTTTTTAAATGATGCAGAGAGAGAGGACATTAATAATAAGAAATATCGCTACTGATACATTTACTTAAATGATAAATTTTCAACGAAGAATCGAGATATTATATTCTTAATTTAATTTTAAAACAATTTATTAAGCTGCTGTAGAGTAAGTAATAATTTAAATTCTCAATTTTTAACGAAATCGGGGATTAGAGCTTCTACAATATGCCCTAGCAAAACAACAAAGAGATTTTAAATACTATAATTTTTTTATCTTTTTGCAAGAGCAAAAAGTTAGTGATCGTTGTAATCCTGTAAATACGGATCTGAATTTTAAAATTTAATAATACACATTGGAATTCTTTACGTTAAGCATTTAATAATTTTTTTGTAGTGTTATATAATGCTATAATTTTACTTGCAATGAAGTAAGAAGTAATCGTACAAGGTATTTTTTCCCTCAGAAAACTTGAATGCATACATACATGCAATACATCAAATCTAGATTTAAAAAAATAGTTAGTGTAAATTATTATATAATAAGTAACATTTTTTTCATAAAACGGTTTGTATTAGACGTTAGTACTCTCGAGTTAAAAAGTAATGACCCTATGTTTACCTAAAAAAACATAAAAGTTTAGCTAGTTCATCAAAATGAGTATTTTTCGAGATATATCTCAAATTGCTTTAAAACAAAAGCTTTTCGTGCCGAATTTTAAGGGAATCTGACATACTACTAACTTAATCGCTAAATAATCATTTTTGGTTAAAATTATTAAAATCGGGAAAAATGGTTGTTCTCGATTTGGATTAAAATTATTTTCTCGGCTAATTTTAGTTCAAAAAATACCAAAAAAAAAAAAAAATCGATCCTTTCCGCAATTGGACGAATATAGTTTCTGAGATATCGACTAAAATCATATGCGAGGGGTGGCGTATATTCCAAACCAGTTTATTCAATCAGATGTTTTTATTCAATCAAAATTTCAAAAACTACTCACTGTTGTCTACATGCAAGTTTCATTAAATTTCGGAATACAAATTTATAGCATTGATCTCTGACCATATCAGTCGATACCTTGAAAAGCTGCCCTTAAATCACAAAATACATTGTTCTCTTGTAAACAAATGAAAATCGAAGGAAACTTAAACGTAACTATGTGAAAAGAATGCGATCATAAAACGTTGATATGCATCATCATTACTAGCCGCCCTGTCGCTCCTCCTGGAGCATACGGCGTATAAGAATGCTCCATTATTAGACCACTTTCTTGCCTTTTCCAGTTCTTTTTCTACAGTCTTTCAGTTTTTCTTGGATCGCCCTCCTTTTGTCATACCTCGAGGATTCCATTCGTACTTTTCCATCTTCACTTAAACGTTCATATTGCCCCTCCAAAATTACAGAAAATAATTTTGCTACAATTTTCAAATCAATAAAATAATTTACAAAAAAAAAAAAAAGATGGAGAACATCCTGTGCTGTAATCGTAATATTAGCAGAAGGGTACTGTGTGCAAATGGTAAAATTCAGAGGTTGCATGATAAAAATCAAAATGATCAAATTTGTTCAATTTTCAACAAGTATAGTGTATACGCTTACTCAGATTACACCACATAGTATACGCCGTACACGGTAAGAAATTTTTTGTGGATATCACTATTTTAGTATCGGTGTGAACGCCATACTGTGTACTGTATTGAGGTAATAGTAACATTAGCAATAGTTATGGCGGTCAGAGTCAATGCAGGATATGCGTCAAGCCTGTGCTGGTTGACGATACCCACAATACTTCTGGTGGATAGCTCTATCCAATACTGTAATATTAAATGTGCTAACATATATCCTGAATATCATAAATGTGAAATTTTGTGAAGATGTATGGATGTATCAAATTAATTATAACTACTTACCCATAGGTATTTATTTTAAACATATAGGAACATGTCACATTTTTGAGTTACGGTTATTTTTTTCTTTAAATTCTGAACTATTTTCTAAAAATCCCGATTATATTTTGGTCATGCCTGCCTTTATACATAATTTAACGAATTGTTTAAATCATTTTAACCAATTCCTATCCCTATATATTTTATATGTTTCGCTATATATGTTTGTTTGTAATGCTTTCACGCACAATCTGCTGAATGGATTTGAATGAAATTCTACAATAATATAGCTCATACATCAGAATAACACATGAGCTATAATTTATAATGAGCTATGAGCATCATTTTGAACCATAAATTAAAGATTTCTGTAGAAATAGTAACAAGATACAATTCATGGCCATCTGTTCTGATATACTCAATGCCTAATGACTATTTTACGTTTAAAAAAATTGAAAACTGTACATATATTTTACCTGTGTAAAACTATCCTTATCCCTATTGCGAGTGTAATGGAAGAGGGATAAGTAAGAGCAAGAGAGATGAAGATTATAACGCGTCTATCTTTACCGGTCTTTACTATTAAACTCAGCGAAGCAGTGGGTATCAAGAAAGTACTATATGTATCTGTCTATACCATACCAGTATTGTAGTAAACGCCATACATTTCTTACCGTGTATACCGCAATATTATCTCTATTACAACACTGGGCATTCATCAAGGCTTGTTTAAATTTAGTCATTAACTCTATTTTATTGCACTGCATGGTCTTTGTACATTTTCTTTATATAATATTATATACGATAGTAACACGAGAGCTGATGCGGTCCATTGCGTGTCATTATTTTATTTAATAGTTTATACATAGCTAGAGCATACGACAACATTCGACGAATAGTGGCTGATTGGTTGCTTGCTGCCTGTAACTCACCAGCTGCGGCTGCGGCTGCACAATATATACGTATAGTGGTTAACTATTTTCTTTCTTATCTTATCACAAACAACACTAAATGGGAAAACAACCGTTTACTCTCTTACCTTATTATTTACAAAGTGTACTAATAGACATTTTATAATATTTACTGCTAGTAGTACCCTTGTACATCGGTTAGCTGTGCGGGCGAAGGCACAATGTGCATTTTTTTATTTTAGTGATTACTTAGTTCGAATCCAGCAACAGTTTAAAAAAATTTTTTTAATCATATGTAACTCTGTTGGATTTTTTTATTTATTTCATTTTTGTTATCTTGAACGTTTCTTATTTTATTTTTTGATAACTTAGTATTGTTTTAATTACGAGTTTGTTAGGTTGAGTTTGTTGACTATAGAGGAGTTGGTCGGGTTCTGATGTTTTTAGCCCTTGCGTTCAAAAATGATACACGATTACCGAAGACGGAGATATTACCGTAAACTATATATAAAAGTTCGAGTTAGTTATCTCATTTCTGACTATTCCGTTATCACAATAACTACAAAATGAAAAGAGATATCGAACTGAAATTTGAAATTTTGTATAGTGTAGTCTCAGGACGTAAAAAGTGATTTGGATCTTGGGGCTACACGACCCATCTGGTAAACCTACGAGATAGAATACATTGAAATTATTTTAATAATATTGCATTGTATTAGTATTCAAATTGCATTGTACGTGTCATTATTAGTATCGAACAATGTTGAAATCTACAAATTTGATTGATACCTATGTTGTATATTTTTATTTAGACCACTCCTTGCAATTCTTTCTCTCTTTTCTTCGAGAGATAGTTATACTTTTTCCAACATTTTCAACTAAGATATTTAAATTATCAGTTGAATTCCTTTTAAGAACTAAAAATTGAGTACCTGTTAAAAGTTAATACTTTTCAAAAATTTTGGGCTAAATTTATAATTTTTATTTTTTGCCGCAAAACAAAAATGTTTGAAACAGAGAATTTCATGATTTTTTATTTTATTTTTAAGGAATTGAAATAATTAATTCTTTTAATTTTGGTTTCAGGTACGTATCCAGTTAAAAATACATAATTTCGAATTCAAAATATAAGTTCTGGTAAGAATGCAACCCTAATTTTTACTGTCTAAGGGCCTTATTCAAGATGGCTTGAAATTTTAAGCGATGCTTTTGATCCTAAAAAAGTTTCTATATGCATATTTTTAGGACTTAACTGTTAAACTCGAATCTAAATTTGAAGCACTTCCAAAATGAATCGATTTTGAAGATCATCGCCATTTTTAGTTTTTTCGGGTGTGGAACCCTAAGCTGGCACTTGAAACATAGCTAAGAACACTCTCCGTTAAATTACCTTTCAAATGAAATCAAAAAAATTAAAATCGGTTCATCCGTTTAGGCGTTACGATGCCACAGACAGACACACACACATAGCGGTCAAACTTATAACACCCCCTTTTTTTAGATTGGGGGTTAAAAATCTTGAAGTAGTGAAGTGTCACAAATATAGACAGGAAAAATGGTATTTTTGAAATCAAGGAGTTTAAAATTCAAAAACTGATTAAAAAATTGTGATCAAATTTTCACGTGAATATTTTATTTACGACATACATATTATAAATATTATAGGTAACAATTCATTGAACATTTTCTAATCGAAACTTTCAAATAAAAATTTTACAATAACATTTTTTATGATAATTTAAGTAATTTGCATATTAAATAATAGTATTAACATTAAAATGTTGAACATGCTGTACACAATTGTCTGTAATTAGGTAGTTAGTGTAGGTAAGACATACATACGAATACGTACATACATGTATTCATATAAACATATGTAGGTATATATAAAATGTTATTGACTTCTTTCATTGCTTGTATAACCATTTCTAGGACATCAAAAACAATACTTTTATGATCACAGTCATTAAGGATAAGCCTCAACTCTTTTCATTGTTTGCTTTTTATTTATTTATATTTTTTTTTAAATAATAATTTTTATTGTTCTTATTATTATAGATACATTATTTTATATTTTACGTGTGTATGTATTTATGTACATCTTGTTTTTTAATTTTTAAATATTATTATTTTTGTCACATAATATATGCAGACAATTTTAAATGTTTAAAGATATACCCGCGCTGGGTGTAACAAAAGTGTAAAACTTACTAAATTATTTTGACTCATTTAATTACAAGACGAAAACTTCGCGTTCGTATGATAAAATTATTCGATTTGGTTCGATTGTCGAATAATAAAGGATAGAAGGTTTCTGAGATAAAATTTGGTTCAAATTTGTTTAAACATATTTTCATATATATTTACAATATTTCTATAGATATATATATTAGCGAATTTCTACAAAGTACAAAATTTTGAATTTTGTACTTAAAATATTTTAGTATTCTTTGATCAGTTTTAAGCAAAAAAAGTACTGTGATTTTTTCTCTCCATGCCCATAGTTTTCTTTGATTTAAAAAAGTATTAGTCATCGTTATCGTACTGCATTTTTTGAGTAAGTTATTAACTGTCAAAGCGAAATATTTTTTAATAAATATAATTTATTCTGGTTTTTTAAACCTACTTCACTTGTATGTGCTGGAATAGGGTATTATCTTTAGTCAAAAATAAATTATGAAAGAAAAAAAGTTAAAATTTATGTAAAAATATACTTAAATATTCTGATTTCGAGTCATAAAAGCACATTTTTTATAAACTGCATACCATTTTTAAACTGCATATAATTTTTAAACTGCATACCACGTGACCTAAAACGCGGGCTAGCCCTGGCGTGATGTCATATCGGTATGAACCATAGACCATCAGTTAGTTCAGTGTAGACAGCTGGGTATAATATATCCATAGATAATAAGTATTATATTTATTATAATCAGTTGTCTATGCATATATCTGTAAAACTTATGATACCGATATTACGTCATTAAATTGGATGCCCGCGTTTTTGACAGTTTAAAAAAGATTTAAAATTTAATAAGTTTTTGGCAAGAAAGCGTGTGTATTTTAGTGAAAAAAATTTGTATTTTTTGTACTTTTTATTAGCAAAATCAACATTATGAAGTATATATACAAATTCAAAAATATTAGAATACCCTATTTTGCATATTTATGGGAAGCACGACCTGATTTTCCCACCGCTTTTACCATATCTCATATACATACGCTTTTTAGTTTTAAATTGAAAATTTTAATAAATATTACTTTTTAAGGAATACAAGCTTATGTTACTACGCATACTTGACTATTTATTAAAGCTTGGGCTGCTCAGAATCATTCTTCATACTTTAAATTGAGTGTCTCCAGCTTTTACAAATAGTTAAGTATGACTAATTCATAGCAAAATTTATTTTTTACTTTTTAGTACAATAAAAGCTTGTTCCTAAAAAAGTATTTTTTATTTTAATTTATTTATTGCATTTTTATCAGCAGAAACAAGTTAGTCTAATATAGTACTATTTTACCTTATGTATTTCACTAGCGGAAGTAACCAGCCTACACGTTAATTTGATAGCAAAAAATTATAAATTTTTTTAGAAATATTTTATAATTAGTAAAATAGTATTATAATATTTTACTAAAGCATCAACCACCTAAACCCGAAAGAGAAACGCATTAAAAGCGCTAATAATGTTTTGTATATTATAAAACAAACAAAATATATACAGTGTGTTCACCACCGATTGAGTTGCCAAGAGGACAAAATACAATTTTTTTTTATTTTTTAAGTCAAAGCCATTTTTTCTAAAAATTTTGGCTGTCATTTTTTTTTTGCTTTTTTAGTATTTATTTAATGTGTTTAGTATACACTCCAAAAATTATAAAGCAAAATTAGTATTATTTTTAATAATATCCCTGTATATTACAAATTTGAAAGTAAGGTTGGTTGTTTGATTGTGACGCTTTCACGCAATAACTACTGAATGGATTTGATTGAAACTCTACAATAATATACCTCATACATCAAACTCACCCCATGGCTATAATTTATAAAGATATATTAAAAAATAATTAAAATTAGTCTGCACCATCTATGAACATCATTTTGAACTATAAATTAAAAATTTCTGTAAAATGATAAAAATGCAAATCATGGCCATCTCTTAAGAGATGGCCATGATTTGTACTGTTATACTTCATGAATTATGACTATTTTAAATTTAATAAAAAAATTGAAAACTGTACATATATTTTATCTGTGCAAAATAATCCCTATCTCTTTTTTGAGTGTTATGAAAGGTGAATAAGTCAGAGCCAGAGAGGTGAAGGTTATAACAAGGGGGTCTTTATCAATTTTAAAAGCGAAACGGTTGAGTATCAAGCTAGTAAGTTTAATAGAACAAAACTAAAATTACCAATTTTTAGCATGTCATTTAACGCGCGTAATAACACTCGTTTCAACTTGCGGAACAGGAGGCTTTTGAGGAATCTTTTGACTCATTATATTGACTCCGGAATAGGATTGTCACCTAAGTATATTGACTATATACAAAAAAAAAAAACTTTAAACTTCGAAATGTGGTTTTACAAAACGGTTTCCACGATTCTAAAAGAAAGTATTTAATCCATTGACTTAAAGCTTTGTGCAAATTTTTGAAAATAGCCAGTCCCCAAGTGTCGAAAATATATCAAATAAATAATAAATAATTTTATTTTATTGCCATTTTTATTTTTGAACAAAAAAACCCGCATTTTTTTTGTATCTTTACACAAAAACCTGTGCAATTTACTAGCAAAATTAGGTTGATAATTTGGATTTTGTGATTTTTTTGTTTCTGACCACTGAAAGCGATACTTTAGTGAGAACCCATTAGCAACTCCTTTTTAGATTTATCACCACGTGTTGAAATTTGATAAAATGTCTGTTTTGTCGTCTTGACAACTCTATTGTTGGTCATTCTGTATTAGAAGATACTCGTACAATACAGCTGTAGGATATGTATATTATATTATAAATGATCTTCCATATATAACAAAACAACCACAAATATTATAATAATATGATGTATATTTTTGTTAATACGTGATGTGATTTATAAATAGGTAATCATATTATTATTATTATTATGATTATTATTACAGTCATCATATATATTTATTTAAATATTATTATTATTATTATTGTCAAACTCTTATAGCTCTATGCATATATAAAACAAAATACACAATTGTATTTTTGTATATATGCATGCATTTTTATACCATGTATATATGAAATATACATAGTATATTAAGTTTAGTCCCAAGTTTGTAACGCTTAAAAATATTGAATCTACGAACAAAATTTTATTACAGGTGTTCATAGAATCATCTTATTAGTCCATTTTCGGTTCTCCGTCCGTCCGTCTGTGAACACTCAAAAACGAAAAAAGATATTAAGCTGAAATTTTTACAGCGCACTCAGGAAGTAAAAGTGAGGTCGAATTCGTAAATGAGCAACATAGGTCAATTGGGTCTTGGTCAACCGTTAGAGATAGAACAAAAGTTTAAATGTAAAAAATGTTCCTTCTCAAAAAATAAACAACTTTTGTTGGAAACATTGTTTTGTAAACATCACTGTTTACTCACGCGGGTACTATGTGATGCAAATTTTATAGTATGTATTAATATGGGATTATCAGTTATGTATGTGTGACATGTATATGTGTAATGTGATAGAGTAATCAACACTGTCTATACATAGTATTTCAACAATTAACTCAGTCAATTGTTTGTTTTCACTTGTTGTTTTTAATAATATCTATGTTATTCGAGGCTCAACGGATTTGATCATTGCTCGAAGCTGTTTAGCATAGCGCGTTGTAGTCAGAATTTGAATATTGGGAAATTTATTTGTATATATTTATTTAAATACTGTTACTATTATTACTATTTTTGTCAAACTCTTATAGCTATATCGGTCCCAGCCAAGTAGCTTAATTAGCCGTTCAATTAACAGGCTAGTCTTTTTACTAAACAGTGCCGGTCAACTAGCGGCCTGAACGATATTCGTCATTCAATCAAATTGCTAGACTTGGATCTATAACGTTTAACTACTTACCCAGCTTAATGATTTAAATTTAGTTTTAATTACTGCTTCTTGGTGCTGAAACCCATACAGAGCCATTATGACGTGGGCAAGGAACAATATCGTTAGTGTTTCTCACAGATTTAAACTAGATTATATGTTCCATGATTTTTTTGTTTGTGTATACGTACTATGGAGATAGATGTTTATACCCCCTTCAACGGCTATTAGAGTGCTATTTTTCTTGGAGTCGAGAATTATTATAAAAAATTCGTTCTTTCTACTTCGAAATGCGAGGGGGGTTAAATTCAAAATGAAACATACTGAAAGTAATATAGTATCAATTTCACTGCCATTTTCATGAATATGGCATAGAATTAATGAATTATTATTAAGCTCAGTATAAACAATTATTGAAACAATTTAAATATATATTTTAATTGTTTTAAAACTATTTCAATTGAAATTTTTAAATGAAAAATAGAAATGGTACTTAATATTCCCATCAAAGATACCGCATAAGAAAACGTGTACATTAATAATAGACCTTGTTGGCACGCTTCACATGAAATATTAACAAACGAAACGTAAACCCGTTGAAAAATCAATCAAACATGATTGTTTTCTTGATTCGAATTCTAATAGACTAATTCCGTGGAAAGCTGGTATAAAACTCTGTGCAGGAGTTGCGTTAGTTAAACGAATTTCCTCAGAGATTGAAAAAATTACACATTTTTCTTAAAATCGAATATTATTGCATGTTTAGTTTTTCAAGAATTTTTATTTCGAAAACTAAGCACCTAGAGAAAAAACCAAAAAAATATACAAAAATATTTTTTTAAAATTTTGTACTGCCACCAAAAGTTTTTTCTTCTTTAATTTAGAAAACGGTGTTTTGGAAATTGTTTAATTTCGACAAAATTCTCTGCCTGTTCCTTTAGATTGATTAACAACGTTTTTAAATATATATACAAATTTAATAAGTAGATCAACCGAAAAGTGTTTTTGCAATCTTTGTCAAGTTCTTTTCTTACTTTTCAAACTGGAAATGGGATTTTTTTTGTTCTTTATTGAACTCTCAGATTAGAATAGATTAGATTTGAGTTAGAAGAAGTAAATCTACTGGATCTTTTGTATTGCCAGTTTGATCTATTGAATCCTTATTCGTGTGCTACTCCGTATGGCACTGTTTGATAGGTAAAATCTTTTTCCTTCTTTTTTTATTGTATGTAGCTCCTAAGTTACCGGCTCAGTAGTCGAGCGGTCTAAGACTTTAGTCTTTGACCGTTTGGGTACTGAGTGGGAGGTTGCAGGTTCGAGTCCAGGCAGCGGCAGTGTGAACAATTATAATTAATGGAGATGCAGAATTGATCACATTGTCGTCGCTTGGATAAAGAACGAAGTAACCGAATCCACTCACATCAAAATGTAATTGTAAATATGTATGTAGTTAAATAAATAAAAGAATAACAAATAATGATGTGGGTGACCTCTGCTTTAAGGCGTATATGTCAGAGAATCGAAGGTTAAACTCCATTATTATTATTATTACTTCCTGAGTTATAATATTAACATAGAACATTCAAAATAATTATATTTTTAATTTGATTTTTATATTTAAGCAATATTTGTTGTGTTATTAGAATTCAATTTTAGTGTTTATATCCAAATTAAGGTGTGAATAATATGTAATCAAACAATGAACCTGATGTCCTGGTTCCCATTTTGGATTTAATATTTATTATTGATTGATAATCATATTGATAATTTCAACAGTGGTCATTGACTATTTTAAATCAATATTACATTTGAGATATACCAATGCTCGAATATGGTTGTGTATTTTTGTTTGTTATTCGATTGCATTATTAATGTAAGCGTGACATCAGGCAATCAGGTAACTAAAGATATCAACATTTGCATTTCAATATATAGTATATGAAAGATTAATGCTCTCTCAATTGAATAATAATATAGCAAATGATAGATAATTAGAGTTATGAAAAACGACGAATAATTTTTCTTCAAGTATATTATTTCCTTATTCTTGGAAATTAGAGAAAATCAATTTTTTTTTTTTGCGATATATTTTTTAATATAACGTTGAATTTTTTTTAGAAATTTTTCTTCCTTTTAGAAGTAAATCTATGAAAATAAAGTAAGAATAATATTTTGTTAAAATTATGAAATATCAAAAAAAATTATTATATCACATGTAAAAATCACAAAAATTTACTCAGTTTTCTGAGTCTACTTAAATGTGCCGATTCAGTAGCATTTAAAAGTTAACTACAGTTTCACTCACGCCATGGAAGGTATTTTTATGGTATATCCCTATATATTATAAATGTGAAAGTAAGATTGTTTGTTTGTTTGTCTGTTTGTTTGTTTGTTACGCCGTCAAGCAAAAACTGGTGAATGTTTTTGAATTAAACTCACAATAATATGTCTCATACATCGGACTAACACATGAGCTATAATTTATAAAGATATATTTTAAAAAAATTAAATCAAAAATTAAATGTGAACAACAATAATAAGTAATAATAAATCAAAAAAATTAATTTTTGTCTACGACATTCATTCATTTTCTATACCACTGCGCAATCGATGAGTATCATTTTGAACCATAAACTAAAGATTTCTGTAAAAATGATGAACGAGATACAATTCATGGCCACCTGTCCTGTTACAAACAGGTGGGCCTTAAAAAAATGAAACCTGTATTCATTTATTAGCTGTGTAAAACAGTTCCTACACATATTTCGGGTGTTATGAATGCGGGATAAGTGAGAACAAGAAAGGTGGAGGTTATAACGCGGTGGTCTTTACTTCTAAGCCCACCGAAGCGGGCGGGTATCAAGCTAGTACGTCATTAATATTCAACAGAGATCATCTGGATTCTGGTTGGGGACTGTTAAGTGTTATAGTCGTGGCCTTGAACTTTCTGATATCAAGTAGTGATTTTTTTCACAACAAAACTTCAATATTTGTTAAAAAAATATCATTCTTATTGAAAGACCTTATCGATATGCTATTTTGAAATTGGTTTTAAAATTATTGACTATCTATTTCTTATGTTGTTTCGTGTGTAATGACAATCGCTATAATAATAGTTTGTAATAAATGTGCCAACCAATAATATTATGTTGCTTAAATAATATAGTAGAGAACAGAATATAATAAAGGAGCTGACATGCAATTTTATGTAAAAATCCAACCCAGATTCCTTGATAGTTGGTGATAAGACATGACTGTTTGTTTTCTGTAAACTTAGCTAGGAAACTCGATGTTTTCGGGATATATATAGTGCCTGGAGCGTGTGGGAAGGGTTAACCGAATTTCATGATCGTGTATCAAATAAATCTGCAACCGTTCTGAAAACTAAAATTTTCAAAACTCAAAACCCCTTTAATCATTATTGTAAAAAATAACATGTGAAAGGGGCTAAAACTAAAATTTTTGTACTTAAAAATCATTTTTGTAAAAAAGAGCTTCTGCAAGAGGTTAGCTGAAATTTTTGACCGAACGCGTGGTTTTAAGTTTAATTAGTACCAGATCACATCCGGTTAAGAAATCAGTCAAAGCATATTAAGACCTTGTAGTGAAATGAAGTATATTTTTGTCTAATACTGTACAAGCGGAAATTTCTGGCATACAATAATCAGTGTGTGATTAATTATTTACAATCGCATTACTATGGTTTGATCTGTTACAACTACAATATTTTACTATAGTTCTCTTGTCAACAGTATTTTTTTCGTATCCTTCCCCTAAAAAGTATCGTCTAAGTGGGTAATTTTTTCGTTGAACTATCTGGTGAATAATTTTCAAATTTTAGATTCAATTTAAACATGTACTAAATTCTAGTAGATATCAGTTTTTCATAAAGATGGTGATATTTCTATTAAGCAAAAAAAATTATAAATTTTATGTTCACAGGCTTCTCTCATACCGTAAGTGTAAAATATGTAAAGGAGGTGAGTTGATAAGAGACCTTTTCTGCCCATCACACACTCGCTCTTATCAAAAGGCTGTTATCAACTTACCTCCTTTTAAGCGCACTTATCGTACAACAGGGAACACGGTGGGTGTGTATTGTGCATTTAATTACTTATTTTCCAAGTTTTGTAGATTTCATAAACTCCTTGCAGTAGCTAAAGGCTTCATATCTCAAAACGCCTGGTTTCTTAGTAAATTATCGTAAACAACATTCTGATTTCCAACCTACCAAACCGCTAATATTTTACATGAAATGTACGTCAATTCCTAAACTAAACATTTTTATGTTAGTCACAATGTATGTTAATGATTTTTACATTGATATTTAAAACATAATAAAATAAAAGTTGTCAAAATGCTTACAAATACAATGTATATGGATTTTGTTATGAATTTAAATATTTTTGATATAATTTATGTTGTGTTCAAAACATTTATATTTTTATTAACATTGTATTACACTGTTTTATTAAACAAATTTTATTGAAAAATTTCATGAAAAGAATAAAATAAAATAAATTGAGTCTGGTGCAACTCTCGAGGTCCACACGAAAAACTTTCCAGTATAATAAAAAATTATAAAAAGGTCTTGTGAACATTTATAGATCATGCTTCGAACATGTTTTGCAGCTTATGCTGGAAAGATCATTATCTATCTATTTATTGAGTTTTTTCCAGTTTTTTCACCACCATTAAAAAACGACCCATCCAATTTTGCTGAAAACTCTTTCAGTTCTTAAATAGGCGATTACGCGTCGAATAAGCTCAATCACGTTAATGTCTGGATTAATGTCATAATTGGTTCGCGAGATAATCGAGACGAAATAATCCGAATGAACATGCGCGGATACTTACACAGACATCGCATTGGAAAGGTTTGTTTCGGATATTGCGGCCTTGAAACCGCGGAAATATGTAAAACTGGAATTTTCAAAATCGGCCCCATAACATTAACTTCTTCTGGGAAGTTAAAAATAACCAATAGAGTTAACTGTTTTAACACTCTACTTATACGGTTTTGAATAACAATATTTGAAGTGTTTATAATTATTAACATAACTGTATAATATGAAACGGCCGAGGGATTCATATAGTAAACCAATCAATGGATTTTCAAACCATTCTGTGCAATCAACTAAGTGGCGATATGGCAATCTTCAATCTGTAGTGTCAAGTTGTCTAGAGTTCCAAGACGCACATAATTATATTAAACGAATTTTGCCATTTTTATATTATTTATATCCAAAACTAGTTATGCATATGTAATGTATCCATAACTAGTTTTGAATATAAATAGTACAAAAATGAAAAATTCGTATTAATATATAAATAACATGTCGTAGTTTCCATGGGTACAGCACACACAAAGCATGATGTCTTTTTGTTACGTGACCAGGTTTTTACCAGTTTGCTTACCATGGCACGTGGAAAATATCATAAAGTATTAGAAAATTAACACGCTTAATATTATCGGTTGAGTTTAGTATGAAATTAGAATCAATAGACTCACTATTTAAAGTTACCTACAAATTTTCACCTCTCTATTTCTCTTAAAGTTTTTGAGAAAATGGAAACTTATTTTTTAGTTGTTTATTTATAAAGATGGATTGGCCTATATTGCTTGTTTACGAACTCAAAGCCACAAGTGCTGAACACGTTATAAAAATTTCAGCTCGATATCTTTTGTAGTTTTTGAATTATGGTGATGACGGACGAAGAGACAAACGAAAATGGACTAATTAAATGATTTTATGAACATCTATATCAAACTTTAGTTGGCAGCATCAATATTTCTGAGCGTAACAAACTTTGGATTTAAATTACTCTGATATATTTCATATATTGTGTATAAAAAAAATGTTTTTCTCTATAAATTATATCAATATAAATTACCTACAAGTTATAATACTATCATATTATTAAAATTGAAAAGTGGGTTAAATTTCATCGATATGCACGAAAACTATTGAATATTTTTTATAATACCAATAAATTTTCGCCTACTTGCAACATAATACATAAATTTAATTGTTTAATAATTAGTAAGCACATATTTATTTATTTATAACAATGATAAATGTTTTTTTTATAGTTGCTGACTAATTAATAGGTATTGTTTTATCGGTGCCAGCTTGAAAGTAAGGGTATAAAATTTTTATTGAATTATAATATTATATACCTATCAGTTTTTCATTTTATCGGACGAGCATTCACATTCAAATCATCTTTAAAATTGGAAATATATCACTAGAGGAAACTTGTTGAAATATGTCACTAGTTAAAACAGTTAAAGAAACAAGTTTTTTCTGTCTTATTGACTCACTTTATTGTTGCAATCATTGAATCTCGTCCGCCCGACGAGCGTTGTTCTTATGGTAGGAGGTTTTTGTTTTGTCGGCGGTTTAAAACTTATGAGGTACTTAATTAAATAAAGTGTTATAGGTCTATTAGTTCAAAATAGTTTACGAAACTTAACTACATAGTTACTTTGATTTCGACAAGATTTCTGTTCCGCGCGGAGTTGTCACAATTTCATAAATTCTCAGTGTAGATTTGATGGTTGTATTTGTTAGTGTTTCACATTTGAGTTATGAGTACCGAGGGACGTTTATGAGTATTTCAACCACAGATATGGAAACAACAAAATTATTAGTAGAAATAGGATATTTGTGGTAAAGTCAATGACCAATCCAAACTTCCTAGTACACTTCACTTTTTTCAACTCATTGCGTGATCCTCTATTTCATTTGTAACCACTTAATCATTTTTCTTGTTTTTCTTTTAAATAGTTAAAGTGTACACATATTTTTCGAATAATCTCTTCTTTATGTTTTGTATAAATTATTAAAAATATTAAAAAATAAAAAAAACTGCTGACGGAATGATTATAATAAAAAAAAATTGTATAAAATTACACAAAACAATCTAGATAAGAAATAATTTTGTGAAATTAATTTGAAGCTCATTTACATTAAGTTAAGAAATAAGTAATTTTATTAAATAATATTATAATGTTTTAAATTAGATAAAATAAATTGATAATAATTTTATATAAAATAACTACTGTTAGTGTATTTATATCTAAATGTGTTTATTTGCACAGTGTGTCCTAAAATGTGCATTGATTTATTAGTAATGTGGTTGATAGCACTACACAGTTTGTAAAAATATCTTCAAAATGAGCTTAAGTAGACGCCAGTAGTATGAAAATTCGCTTAGCTATGACGAGAATAACATTGCTTAATACCTTTTTCAGAAAGTATTATTTTTGTTGGAAGGAAAAAAAATCGAATCTTGTTGTTATTTTATGAGTGATGTAATACATTTTTCGATTTAATGTAAGGTTTGTTTAGTTTTCGAGTTCCGCGAAAAATTTGAAATTTAAAATTAACAAGAAAAAAGGCCCCATCGTAAAATGTAGCACATGAATAAAAGAATTAAAATTGTGCATAATTACGTGAGGTACAACTTTTACATTTAACTTTTGTTCTTTTATTGCTTTTGTATAGCTATCAAGTAGTTGGAGGGAAAAGTTTAAAAAAAAAAGTGGTGGTACACCCGGTAGGAACTATAATCATTTCGTACCTTGGTACATTATAAATGTAGCGCTTATTGTTTTATTTACAAGATATTTTTCTGAAGATATAAGGTATTAAGTTTAGTAATCAAATACTTGTTTGATTCTTTAAAGAATTTAGTTATATAGTTACTTTAAGCTTTTACTGTAGAATTACAGAAGACATACTTCTGATTTAGTAGTCAACCCAATATGTGCGTACATTACGTTTGGTTTGATCAGGATATTTATTAGGACATAACATAAAAATTGCATTGTACTTACTTTAAAGTGTCTCTATTATCTTTAACTTCTGAAAACTTTCACTACTCAATTTTTTTAAATGATAAAACATAAAATTTGGCAAAAAATCAAATTGACAGATATAAAAATATGTTTGTATTTTCTCTAAATCCATGGCAACCTGAATCGATTGAAAAAGTTTTAGTTTCCTAGGTAACCTATATGTCGGTTAATGGTGTCATTTTTTTGATGCACTATTGCAATCAAAACGATAACGTGCGATAAGGAACTAAGTACCAAAAATTTTCAATTTCTATTTTCCTTATTTTTCCTCCGCGTGACAGCAACTTTGACTTGTTATTTTATATTATTTCAAATATCTATAACCAAAATAAATTTATAGCGAGTGGCTAAATTTGTTGAGCCAAAATCTTAATTTCCACTACTCATGAACATTGTTTCACGAATAAAGACAGTAGCTATATAACCTTAAGTTACAAACAGTAACCGTGCGTCGCGTCGCGTCGCGTCGTATTGCCCAGACACAAAGGTATTATAGAAACACAACTTTAAACTGTGTTTGTATTCTTTTAAAATTGCTATCCAATGGATATTTATGTATATTATGTATTTATGTTTTTTGTATTCTTTTTTTGTTCATATTGTATTTATTTGCATATTTGAATTTCAAAGAATTTAACAAATAGTTTCTTCCGTGCATAGAAATACTACTTGGCTGTTTTATTAGTATTAGTATGTGAGATAGACTTAATATTTTTATTTTATATATAAATATAAATATATGTATTAACTATATTTTCTGTATGTATACATTCTTATCATATTTTTTACTGTGAAAATGTTATGAATGAAAATATTTATACATATAATGCTTATGTAAATTATGTGTGTATGTTATATTCTTCACATCTATGTGCATACACATTATACATATGTATAAATTGCCTGAGTACTATAATGCTACCCCTTCGAAATACTCCTTTTTATATAAATTATGTGTATTTGCTTTTGCTAAGTTTAACTATTATATTGTACAGAATGATCTTCCATAAATCAAGCGTGGATCCGTGGATGGAAAAGGTAGTTCAGTTTAGACAATTTTCTTAAAAATCATCTTAGCACGTCAGAAATTAATTGTATAAATATAATTTTTAAATATTCCTAAAACAAAAGAGAATTTAAAACATTCACAAAAAACTAATATATTGTGAATGTTTTAAATTCACTCCAACGCAATGTGTTGATTTTCGTCGAAAGGCGTTGAAATAGCAGTAGTTGGAGTGATTTTTTTGTAACCCGTTTTCAATCAATGCTTTTTCCTTTTTGAAATCGGTTTAAAATTTAAGTTAAATAACAAACTCATGTGCTGTTGATCAGATCAAGCACTTTCAGTTTTGGTATGGCATAAATGGTGCTCTAGAGAAAAGTGTCAGAGTATGATCTGATCGACACGAGTGGCGACCAGATCAGAGTCAAAATCAAAATTACTAAGAAATGATTTTTATGCGAACCAGACTCGCAAAATTTTTTTTTAACTTAAATCGATAGTACAAGAGCCAGTATAAGCTCGATCTTCACCCATCTGATAACCAGATTAGACATATTTTTTATAAAATTTTATCGATTTTTAAATACTCCTATCATTGCTTTTCTATCTAAAAGTGTTCATGGCTTTATTTAATTGAATTAATTTATTTTTTCCATGAACGGTTTTTTTTTCAGGCAAGTCTATACGATTATTTTCATAATTAAATTCTTTCTTCTGATACCTATATCGATGTGTAGATTGGTTATTTCTGTTCATACCATATGAACAGGTAAATGAATATAAGTAACTACACTGATCTATTAACCAATCGAAATTGGTATCAGAAGAAAGATAATTTAATTACAAAAATAATGGTATAGGTTTGCTGTAAAAAACTGTTGATTAAAATTAAAATTTAATTAAGAACAACTATAAACACTTTTCGATAGAAAAACTATGATAAAAACTTTTTTAAAAATCAATAAAATTGCATAAAAAATATGTCTTATCTGGCTATCAGATGGTTGAAGATTGATCTTATACCTTCTCATAGACCACGAGAATATCTCAAATAAAATATATTAAATTATATCCAATAAATACTGTTTGATAATACTTGAGGGAGCTTTGTGTCAAAAATATGCTTCGAACGCGACTTTGGACTTTCATTGGAGTAATATTGCATTTTGTTAATCTTTGTTGTACTGATCATCCTGTATTTGTGAACACGTACATGCAATTTTGTATGTACGAAGAGTTTCTAATTTGCCTTGTGATGTCTTTGTAAACTTGGCACCATCATCTGATATCATAAATATTTACCAAAACAAATTATTTGTTGCTATTTATTTTTAATGCAGAACACTAAATTTAATTAATTAAAATTTGTGTATAATGTTGAAAATTTAAAAGCAAACCATTTTCTACAACAAATTCAAGTCATAATCACTGTAACTACAAATTTTATGTATATTATTTTTATTTTTTGAACATTTACGGTTTAGTGTTGAATTTGTTAGTAGTGAGTGAAACAATTTACAAAATTTAATACATAATAAAGTTATTCAAGCATGCATATGCATCGAATCCATTAAGTTTTGTTTTTTGAGAAGATATACTTGCGAACAAAGAAATTGGGTCACTAATGCGACAAATTTTCAACAAAAATATGATCCAATTTTAATACACTGTAGTTGAATTTAAATCCCGGTCATTCAAAATCATAAAATATATAACACAATAAAAAAATTTATTGTAGAAAATGGTTTGCTTTTAAAATAAAGTATATTAAAGGGGGTTAACAAAAATAAGCTATATGAGGGGTAATAAAAACTATGTTAAGTGCGGCATCATTAAATAGGTGTTTAAAGCAGGCATGGGCTAATGTGACTCAGAGAAGTCCCTCGGACTCCTCAGTTAAAATACGGGTAAGACAGTGACAACTTAACCAGCGACAACTTAAAATACGAGTAGGCACAGAGAAGCACATTTTTTTTCTACCTATTTCATTACAATTAGAGATAGATAAAGGGATATAAAATAAAGTTAATGACACACAATAAAGTTATAATAATGGTGACTTCTTTTAAAAAAACTCGCCTATGCCTGGTTTAAAAATCCTAACTAAAATGTGCAAAATAAAAAAATAAATTAAAAAATTCAAAAACCCAAATGCGTCAAATAAAAACTGAAAAAAAATCCAGTAATTTACCTAGCGACTTTAACACTTGCGGCCTATTATTGGCAAGATTTGAGCCGATCGAAATTTTAATTGTTAAATTAGCCTGAACGTCCACAAAACTTATTACTTATTTATTATCCATTAGATCTAAAATAATTTTTTTTATTTTGTTTTCAGGTATGTACTTATTCAAATTACAAATTCCAAATTCTGGTAAGAATACGTTATTGATTCTTAGAAGTTTAGAAGAACATGATCGTACAGACCGAAACATGTCTTTATTGTTCAGTTACTATTGAATAAAGTTATTCAATAAATTTGCATAAAAAATAAGTTGGTTTTATCAATCTAGTGTGGAGATCTGTAGATTTGAAAGATGTATAAAATTTCGAAAAAAAATTATATTTATACAATTTAAAGTAAATACTAAAAGTGTCTAAAATTTTCTGCGGTGTAAATATTTTTCGAGTAACTCCGATTTTTATGTTCTCTGGGTCTAGGGACAATACATAGACATACTGTAAAATATTCTCTCATTTTAGGTTTGTGTAGTATTATTATTCAAGAAGCTGTTATTTGATTAAATTCATTTCCTGGCCAAATTTTATTATGATAATAATGGTAGCTCAAGGCGGAAAAATGTTTATCTGACAACGCTTGGTTGATCCTCTTTCAATTAACACCAGCAGAGTGAAATTGAATTTAAGTTTAAACAAACATAAACAATAATTTTGTAAACCACACAAGCTGTAACTCATGATAATAGAACTGTTTGCGTTTGATTTAATTAAGAATAAAACAAATATTTTATTTATTCACTAGCCGTTACTCGCCCACTACGTTGAACGATTCCAACTTTCTTTAAAAATTGTTTTCAAAATGCCTCTACACTCAACACACATGCTCGTTGCGCCTTTAAACCTCTTACACCCCCTAGTTCATCCATTTGATTCTATTACTTTCTCTTAATCCCTACGGCAACCTATGGCATCAGATCTTTCGTGTTTCAATATTATACGAAACTAGCTTGATACCCACTCGCATCGTTGGGCTTAAAAGTAAAGACCACCACGTTATGACCTTCACCCTTTTTAAATAAAATATAATTTAAATCAAAAGCACTAAAGACTTTGATCCCGTTAGGCGATGAGTTTCAATGAAATACGAAACACTAGAGTAGATTGAATCAAGGAATCAAGTTTTCCCATACAAACTTTGTCCCCGTTTTTCTTCCCCTGGGGCAGAATGTCAAAGAATTCTTTCTTATCTGATGCCTACGTCATACAAAAAAGATACCTTCCAGTTTCAGGTCTCTTTCAGCGGTTTAGGCTGTGCGTTGATCCGTCAGTCAGTCAGTCATTCAGGACAAAGCATTTAAAGATAAATTACATTCATATAACTCATTCCCCTCACAAAATTTAAAAGAGCTTATTAGTAATTTAAACATGCCTTAGATAATAATGATAGATTAGTGAAAACATACAATATGAATTCGTCGAATATGAATTCAATAATCTCGAAGTTTTTAAAAGATAAGGAAAACCTACGATTCTTCAAAACAAATCTTTGCATCCCTCTAGGAGTTGATTTTCAAGAAACAAGTTAGCTTATTCCAGGATTCAATGTATTACCACCTTAACCAATTTCAAGCTACCCAACGTTAAAGGGACACGCAGAATAGCTTTCGCATTTATAATATTAGTAAAGATTTACATAATAAATAGGGTAAGAAAATAAAAAACTCAAATAAAAGAAATTAATTAAGTCGTAGCAAATGAACTTTAATAATAATATCCCTATGTTTATTGTACTCACTAAACGTCTTAACGTGTCAATAATGAACTGTTTTAATTGAAAATAAATTTTAATTTAAAAGTGTAAAATCGAAACGCTATGTACAATTACAATAAAGAAAATATATAGGGGAATGTGTTGTACTTAGAATCATAAGTTAGATTTATGTGTTTTTTAAAGCCATGTATGTATTAAAATATCACAATGAAAATTGGCTCTGTTTAAGGTATATTGTGAACTAGAGTTTCGCCATCTGTGAGAGAATTAAACAAGCTAGATATCAGAAATCTTAGTCGGTAATGTAGGTATAGAAATGTTTATGTATGAATAGAAACATTAATATGAAGTTGTGGGTAAAAATAAATATGTTTATTTGAAAATATTTTTTTGACCGTTTTTTTTAAATCAATATTTTTAACTTTTAACTAAAATATAAAATTTTTAAACCCGATAATTTTTTCTAAGTAGGCTAAACAAATTCTTAAATTTCTTATTTATAAAAATATAGTTTTTTTGAAAAAAGCTCTTAGTTTCTGATAAAAGCTCACAAGCTTTTCGTTATGAAAAAAAGCAAAACAGTTGAGAGACTGTCAAAATTATTCCAGGTAGCTATGTTAGAGTAAGAAAGAAACACTATAATTTTCACATTCATTTGCAAGAAACCCAAACGTGAGCAATTTTTTAATTTAATGTATGTGTTATTAAATAAAAATAGTATATCATTCTTTAAAATGTGCGGGTGAAAAACTGATACAATTTATTTGTAATACAATATACCTTGAAGCACTGTTATCTCTCAACATGTATTTTTTGAGAATTAAAATATTAAACAACTATCGGTAAATATGTGTGAATCATAACACTCAATGTACCTAGAATCACTTCCACCAGGTGTACCTGAAGGAGCTTTCTTCAAAATGTAATTGTTACAGTTCAAGTACACTCTAGGAGACAGTATCATAGGTTCCTGCACGTAACTCTTAAAAAAGCTTCCACTACTTTAAGCGTTCAGCAACAGTTTCAAATGGTATTTTTGATGACTCGGAATGAATGAAACTTGTTTTTTCCGCTTACACTTTGCTCATGTTTTCTTGTGTAGGTGTCATGTATGTTGTTAGATTCAAGGTACAAAACTTTGCGTATTTTCAACTTTACCTTTTCCTAGAAAATGGTATAAAAAGTTGTTATGCCATTTGTTATTAACAACTTGTTTACCAATAACCAATCATTTACGTTAGGTATCATTTACAATTGATACCTAACGCAATTGTTAGATTCTAAATAGATAGTCAAAAGAATCAAATTTCAAATGATATCCAATAAATAGCAACATTTGTATAGAATTTTGGATGACAGAATGTTTCAATGTACATTTAGCTCTAGGTACTACATCTTACCCTTATATATACGTTAATACTTAAAACACATTATTTTAAATTCCCAACAAAACAATCGTACATATAAATTTCGATTATAAAAATTTATAGCTTCGGTTTTAACATCGATACATACAATTATTATTACTGTTCTTTGATTATAAAACCAAGATTAAGTTCGTTAAGTAAGCATAAAATAATTGACTGTGGAAGAATTTATTTACCATATAAAAACCCTATAAATGATTCTACAAAAGTTTATTAATAAGTTTTTATTTTTTTTATAACTTGTTATTTTGTTGTGGCGTATCTCGCTTGAATTCTTCCTTATAAAATTTTTGTTTCATATATATACACTTTGTAGTGTGTACTTTATGGAAGACATGTTTAAAGCAAAGTTGTTTGATAATTTTTATCGGAAAAAGTTGTTCATTTTGTATTTGTTAAATAATATTTGGTTTTAACTATGAAGATTTGAAAAATAATCGATTTTTTCCCTCTCATGAAAAATTATTTTGAAAACATTAAAAAAAGACGTTTTTTACAAAACTTCATCAAGTTTTACTCCATATACAACCTTCTTAGATTGGTCGGCTTGAAGATAGGGGTAATAAACCAATAACTCAACATTTTCATCTCAAAAAGTGAGACCTAGATGGATGAAAATTAGTACAGTACTCTGGGAAATGTACTGAGATTCTTTTCTTGTTACGATCAAATAATTATATTCAAATCTCTCCCTCCTCTTTCATACCGCAGTCATTTGAAAGACTGTAGGTCCCACCTAAAAATCGAGAAAGATTCGTATTTTGTATTTACAAATTCTTAGCTCTGAATTGAATATTATCCGGATAATCTTCCACACGAGGAGCGGGTGTGTCGGACATTTTTTTGTTTAGCCCACATTCGTGGTAAGAAACCTGGTTAGAAAAATATTTGTGTCGAAGTGCATTTAATCGCGCACCAACTCAGTCCAAGGAATGCATATAGTTATGGCTGTTGTACAATATAAAAATTATTTTGCTAACTCAAAATTTATTAGCAATAAGTGAAGGAAAAAAAGGTTAAAAATTAAAAAGAAAAACGTTAGATATACCGTCAAAGCATTATATTTGCCAACCTTGATCGTTTATCATGTCACTATGATTTTGGGTACAATTATGTAACGATTTATATGGAACTACTTACCAGGTTTATTTCTTTATAGGAGCTCGAAACAGTCTCACAAATTTTGCAATCTTCGAGTAGAGTTTTGTAGTCTTCACTAGCTTTTTAATTTTGAAGAGTACTTAAACATTTTTCCTCTGACTGGATTACAATAGTTTATTTATAATAATATTAATAATAAACTAAAACGTTTAAGATGAAATAAAGTAGCTTTGTGTGTAAAAAAATATTGAATAGATTTTTAGAATTGTGTTATACAAATCGAACGTAGGCAGTTCTCAATTCTTTTTAGTTGTAAGTGTGGTTACTATTCATTTGTATAGTTGTAAAAATAGAGACTAGCAGGAGGGACACTACATACTATTAAACCCACGCATTGGAGTAAAGTAGTAGTTACTAGATAATCGTGCCATAGTATTTTATATTTATTGTTTAAGGGATATGTAGAAAATAATCTAGTACTTCTACTAATTTTATTTTCTTGTTCGGTCAACGGATCAATGTTAACAAAAATTGTTTTTTACCTTTAAGTTCGCTTTTTGGCAGGGCAGTCGTGTTATAATGAATCGTATTTTATAGGTACTTCTACTTTATTCTCAAATTTTAGTGTAGTTTTAGTTGAGATAATTTCTTGAAATTTCTATATGTTTTTTACATCCTAGTGAGATTGACCCAGAACAGACATGATAGCCCAAAATTACCAACTTAGAAGAGCAAAGTGATAAAATTCTTAGAAGATAAATAGGATAAAATTCTAAGAAGTAAATTCTTTTGCAGCTTTTGAATCCAATATATCATTAACGAAATAGGACTTCGTAAATTATCGTTTGAGACTGTTAAATCATTAACAAATATAATTTCGTCAATAATCATCACGCCAAGAATAAAGTAAAACCAATCAATCTCTCTGAAAAATACTGAAAAATTGAGAATTTTATAATTATATTGCTACGAACCCTATGACATTCTCTCCAGTTTGCTTTATTGATTTTTTTGAAAGTCTGTTTTTACACCGTATGAGTTATTTCAATGGTTTATACAAGAAGCGAAAGGGAAACGAAAATGATACAAAAAACTTCGAGCGCATAATGCGAAATATGTCCTTTTCGAGAAAGACTTGAGGCAAAGAACATTCTGTAGTTATTGCGGAAACAATTCTAATAATTTTTTTTATAAAGCCAAACTTAACACGTAATTCTTATTTTTTACGTTCTGTTCTTTTTTCTCCCCGAAGAGTTTCTGAGGAAAAACTGTACTAATTGATTTTCTCATTTTTTAAAGAAATAGTGTATCTAAATGTTTGTCACCTTTTTCACAGCGGAACCATCCGACCTTGATCAAATTTTAAAGTGAGAAGAAAGCTTGCATTCTAGAATAATTTTTACCGCAGAGAATTATTATTCTAAAAAAATATTCTACGTGGCGAAGCCGCTGGCAAAACTAGTTTAAATAATAGATCAATGGATAATAAGATAATATAATAGGATAACTATATTTGGATATGGGAGAGTAGGTGTTGAATGTTCGATTAACAATTATTATGAATAATCACTTTAATCAAGGATAATGGTATTTATTTTAAAATTAATTTAATTCTTTAATCCTATAAATATTACTTTAAGTAAGTATTCAACAATATTTAAGTATTTAAAACGATAGTTAAGTAATTTGTAAAGTTTTGTTTTTTATTAAAATCTTTATAACGTACATCATGCAAATATTTGAGTTTGAATACTGTAAAGATCGAGATGTTTCGTAAACTTGTTTATAAATTTTCTAGGTATTAAAAAACTGAATAATTAAAATTCTAAACCTATCACTATATGTATATTATATAAAAAATTTAACTTAATTTTTTTCCAATTGAACAAATAATTTCCGAAATTCAAAGGACAACTTAACATCAAATTATCGAATGAAACACTATTTATTTAAAATAAAATAAAGCTTTTACGGACAATAATAATTTTCTTCAATGAATGTGACAAAATGTATACATGTTTGGTGGTTTAAGAGACGGTATAAGGTCGAACTTCACTCATCTGATAAGTATATGGGCTATATTTTTTATGAAATTTTATTCATTTTTAAAAACTCCTTTCGTAGTTTTTCTATCGAAAAGTGGTCATTATTATTTTTGATGGATACATGATAGATTGATTTTTAGACATGATATTTTTTGCGGGCCAGCCTATATCATTATTTTCGTAATTCTTTTTAATTTAATCTTTGTTAATGCTTTATTTTTGATTCTTTTTAATTTAATCTTTCTTTTGAAACCAATTTCGATTGGTTTACAGATCGGTGTAGTTACCTTAACTGTTCATATGGTATAAATAGATGTACACCAATCTGATAACCTATTGAAATTGGTATCAGAAGAAAGATAATTTTATTTCCAAAATAATAGTATAGGTAGGCTTGCCTGCAAAAAACCGTTAGGGAAAAAATTGATTAAAATTAATTTAATAAATCAATAAAATTTCATAAATAATATTTCTCAGCTGGTTATCAGATGATGGGTGAAGTTCGACCTTAAACCATCTCTTGTACTATAGTTAAATTTGACCAAAGTTTATATTTTTTTTTAAAACTAATTAACTAAAACAGAAAGTGGATTTTTAATATGGAATCATAGAAAATTCTATAGATTTTGGGAGTTTATGCTTTTCAGGAAATTTTTTGTAATTCTATATTTGGATATTATTAAATTATTTTACCATATTCGAATAACGATTAAAAATTTTAACAAATTAATTAGTATCAAGGCGAGGAATTTAGAAATTTAAATCTTGATTCTCCCTAATTCCTCTAATCAACTTCTGATAACCAACCACTTTTTTTCAATCAAAAAATTAAATAATATTCGTTGGTTTAAGAATATTATACTTGACGATACTTGACGAGGTTCGTGGAATGTATGTATGTTCGACATATTTAGCCTAAATGTCTAAAATTCATTTTTAGTACCCAAAAAGGTTATTTTATGTAAAATCCGCTTTTATTTTTTTGTATACTTCAATACCTGCATATTTATTATTTTTACGAGTATGCCATTAATACCTTCTTATTCTCAATACCATGTGGATTATATTAAATATTGTATATAAATATCGCATCAATCACTTGAAAAGCGTGTTGTAGTAAATTTTATGGAAATGAAAAACATAATTTTATATATTCATAAATTACTATACTTAAAAATTGATTATAATCAGTAATTCAGTACGTATTTCTTTTTTTTTTTTAATTTTGTATTTTCTAAAAATCTTGGTGTAGTATGTATTTAAAAATTATTATATGCTCAAGCATAAATAAACCTTTTTGACAGATTGTAGATTATTTTAATATATTTCAAAACATTTTAAAAAATATATATATTCAAGATATTAAAATTTTTTATCAATGAATAAATTCTTATATTTTATAGCGCGAGTAACCGTTTTAATTTATTTGGTAAAAGATTTTTAATAGTGATTACGTTTTCGAATACATATTATAGTTCAGGAAAAATAAAATTTCATTCATTAATTATACTATATATTTCAGGATAACTAATATTAATTGTGTTTCTGAATTAGTGTGGGAAAAAAACTACCTGGGATGTTTTATTAACAGACATACACATGTGGAACTTTTTGTGGATGTTTCATATTATAAATAATTTTATTTATATTTTGAGTATTGTTTAGATGTCATACATTATTTATGTTAAGGAAAACCTATTGATTTTTTTTTTACATAAATAGATACCGTTAAACTAGTGGAAAATTAATCTAAAATTTCAGAAAAATAAGGTATTCGTATATACATGTTGTATATTTATAGTAGTAAATCATCGGATTTCCTTTTAACCCTCGAACTAAAAAAAAGGGGTGTTATAAGTTTGACCGGTTTGAGTGTGTGTCTGTCTGGGGCATCGTAACGCCCAAACGAATGAATAAATTTTAATTTTTTTGGTTTCATTTGAAAGGTAATTTAACGGAGAATGTTCTTCGTTATATTTCAAGTGCGAGTTTAGGGTTCCGTACCCGAAAAAACTTGATGACGATCCTTTAAATACATTAAAGAAAAAGGTTATTTAATATAGAGTGTTCTTATGTATGTTTCAAGTGCGAGTAAAAGGGTCCCGTACCCGAAAAATTTGTCGGGGGTATTTTAAAATTTGTAAATTTCACTTGTTCTTTAAAAGGGTTTTTCTCAGCTTCACGTTTTTCAAACTTATTGCTCTGATAACTGATTGCCAAGTTTATCGATTTTGTTCTACTTGATCTTATTTTTTTTTTTTTTTTTTTTGTTTTTTTTTGTTTTTTTTTTTGTAAAGTATTTGGAAGTCAATTTTTCGAAAAAAAAAACCTAAGAAAAATATTGTAAAGGAGTCGTAACTTTTTTCTTTTAAATTTTTATTAGCCATTACCTGTAAACTAACGAGTACTTTAAGATTGTTTTTGATTTAAGTCTGAAATTGAGACATTAGGGAAACAGTTGAAAAAATCCAATTTTTTGGCTACCTCTACAGAGAAAATGTGACGACAAAATCGGTCAAAATTTTTATTTATATAATAATATAGATAACTGTATATTTATAACTATAATATATTTTTTTAAACTTTTTAAACTAAAAAAATTATGGGAGAAAATAAAATTAAAATTCATTTTTTAAAATAACGCCGTCAAAAAGTAATATTTTAGTTTTAAATATCATATATTCAAGGTTCTATGAATCGGCGATTATACGAGTATCATGCAAAAATACAAATAACAAGTGAAAACAAGTAATTGACTGAGATAATTGTTGAAATACCATGTAAAGACAGTGTTGATTACAATGCATGTTACAAAAAAAATGTTTGAAACAAAAGTTTTTTATTTTTTATAAGGAACATTTTTTACATTTAAACTTTTGTCCTGTCTCTAACGGTTTACAAGATCCAATTGACGTATTTTGCTCATTTACGAATTTAACCTCACTTTTTTCGTCCTTCGTGGTAGGTTTTTGAGTTATCGTGTTCACAGAGGGATAAACAAACAGACAGGTGGACAACCGGAAATGAACTAATTAGGTGTTTTTAAGAACACATGTTCCAAAATTTTGTTCATAGCATCAATATTTTTAAGTGTTACAAAACAAACTTGGGACTAAACTTAGTATATCTTGATATATTCATTCATATATATACATGATATATAAACTTGACACTAAACTTAGTATACCTTGATATATTTCATATGTACATGGTATAAGAAGTAGTAGTAGTATTTGTAATAGGTCAAATTTAAAAATAATTTAAATATTTATCCACGTGTAGGTGTAATAAACTTGCAAAAAAGTACAATAAAATAATTAAATATTTAGAATTGTTACGCTTTGAGTTTATTAAACATGCGTGTTTTATTCAAATATAATTTAAAAATCATTAAAAAAAAATTTTATGTATATGTTTGAAATGTAAATATTGTTATCATTTATTTTTTTAATTTTGTATAAACAATATTATTATTATACGTACAAATGGTTTTGTATTGTTTAATTTTTCAAGTACTTAATGTGTGATTATTAGACATCATTTTTTCAGTGATCATACTGTAAAATGAAAAAATATACAGTAACAATTCTATTGTTTTACACATAAAAAAATATTATTTGTGTTAATTTTTTTTAGATAGTTATCACACAAAAAAATCACAAATAAAGTAATTTATTTAAATATACCTAAACCTATTCACTGGTAGTCATCTATAGGTTTATAACTCTTATTATTGTTAACAAAAATTTACATATTATAACAATTATTTATAAAATAACAAAATAAAAAAACTAGCCGTGACGGATATAGCTTTTACAGACACAACCAATAATTTTCTTATTAAGTAATTTTGTAAAATTGTTAGCAAAAATGAACAACATTTTTTAGTAGTCATTGGCCATTTTGGACTCTAGCAATGCTCAGTTTATCGGTAAATAAGTGATCTTAACAATACTACTTATTTTCTTAGACTTTTTAAAATACTCTATTTTTTTCCTCCATTTTGATGGGTGTTTCGTAACCGTACCTACAATTTTCAAATTTTCATGATATTCAGAGAGATTTTGTTAGCGGTGATTAAATGTGCCCTAAAATTCTTAAGTTAGCGGATCACTTTTCGAATTTTCCAACTTTTACCATGCGGTAGAATTTGTCGTTATTTATTCGTAAACTATTCGTGAAAATTTTTATTACCGCTCAATCATTAAAAAAAAAAATTTGAACTGTCTACTATTTCACGAATAAATAAGGGGAAATTCTCAGTATAGTAAGCGATTCTTTTAAAAATAATTGAGCGAATCAGAATTGAGAAATTCGAAAAATGGTCCGCTAATTTAATATAGAAAAGTTAAAGACCGATTCTTTAGAAAATATTCTTACAAAATTTTGGACTGGAATTGAAGAATTGTATACATTTTTTGAATGCATATGTTTTGTATATTTTTTTTTACTAAAGTTGCTATGCATATGCTTAGTTAAAGCTTAAAAGCATCACAAAATAATTGAGGAACTAATATTGAAATAATCATCGGAAAAGGTGGTAAAACACATATGTATATGGTATCTTAATGGGTCCTATGGCTTGAGTGTGTTCTGCGTGAACAGCCAATATAATCTAACCTAACCCAACCAAGGTATGAAACGCGCAGGGTAGAAATGTTGTGGGCAATACCTTGAAACAGAACGAGTATTATTAAACTTTTACTTCGATTTTCGGAATAAAAACATTAACTTTCTTTCAGGGAATTGAAAAATATAACCTTGTATATACATTTTTTCTATGTATGTATAATTAATAAAAAAGTATATATATTAAGATTAAATTAATTAAAAAAATTAGACGAAATATTACTCCCTGTGAGGCATAAATATGAGCAAGTTATCATCGTAAATTATAAACCCATGCGGGCGGACACCATACACATTACATTTTTAAGTTGCTTTATAATGTTAATACATTACACATATATTACAAATTACAACATCAGCCAGTTTGGTTTAATATGTTGTGTAGGTATTGTATAAAATTTTGGTGGGATTGTAGTAATAGTATTGAAAGTCCTTGACATTGGCAAAATGAAATATTTTTTATGACTATTAAGATTGTGAAGTGATTATGCATTATAAAATTCTTTTGCAAAAAATAGAATCAACTCCAAAAAAGAGTAAAAAAAAGAATTAAATAATTATAAAGTACTGCCTGAAACAATAATTTCCATGTGAGTAATTACATACGCTTTGAAATCGACTTCAAAGCGTAATTACTCACAAGGATATTATAGATTTGAGTCGATACTTTAATAGTATATCACATATCTAAGGAGCAAAAGTAAAGAATGTCTCAGACTGCATTGTGAAAAAAACATGAGATACGAGACATTCTTGACTTGCTCCTTCTGGATGTATACTATTTTCTGCTCGACAGATGCGGAAAGCGGCAACTTCATATCCGCACGGAAAGGAGAAAAAGTTTTTTGCATTTCTAGGACCACCTAGAATTCCTTTCTTTTTTGAAGTCGATTAAAAAATACTTTTTGTATATAGATTAAAACAGTTTTTTTGAAGCAATAAATTTTGTTTTGAACCAAGAATTTAAAAGAAAGACAAAAATATACTTAGAGCGAGAAAAAATGACAAAACAGCTTAAAGTAATAAAATTTTTAATAAATTAAAATAATAATTTCTCTAAACTCAATGTATTTATACCTGCTTATCGTAATTTTGTGTGAAACCTGTATTGATGTAAAATTAATAATAAGTGGAATTTGCACAATTTAGAAAATCTCCGACAAATGCGGTTTTGAACTGAACCGATTTTGTAGAAAAACAGTTAAGAATACAGTCCAAGACATAACCTTTCGAATAAAAAAAAATCAAAATCGGTTAATCTGTTTAAGAGCTATCATGCCACAGACAGACAGATAGATACACACACACGCAGATAGCGATCAAACTTACATTTTTTTGCGTCAAAAGTTAGAAATTGTTAATTGATTGACTCAGGTTTAAATTAACTTCTTCAGTCAACCTAATATTTTCTGTTAAAATATAAACCTCTTATTTTTTCGTATTTATAAAAAATCAGGTTTCAATTATGCATAATATTTCAATCCCACGCACAGTTTTGTTATTAAACCTTAAATATTTTAACTTGGTTTCAATTTTAATCGCAATCATCTCATAAACGGTGTGAAAATTCGTCTTCAAAATTTAACATGATGTGTAATGTGCATTTAAGTATTTATTTTCCAAGCTTTGTAAAGTTTTCAATATATTGCAATCGCGGTTCAATTACCTTGTCAAAAATTGTAAAGAAGATTCACATTTCTTGCTTTTCAACTTCTACTTTGAGTCTTTGTTTCGTGGCGTATGCTCTATGCGACCACACACTTTTAAATTTTTAATATTTTCATGAAAAACATGTCAATCCCTTTGAAATTATTTGGTTAGAACGTATGAATTATTTATTAGATTCGGATCTATATCTTTGCCAGGATAAATAAATTTTTCTTATTTAATCAGTAAAACAGGTTTTATAGAAGCTAGTTACCCTTTTTTGAAGATTTTTTTTAGATTAGTTTACAAAATGGTAGGTAATTTAATTATCTATAGTAAAGGTTTTCACCATTTTTGGTATAAAGTGCATTGCTATGGAGATTGCATTGATAAGGGACGCACTTCTTCCGTCTATTTTTGAAAGGTGCATTTACATTCAGTACGTTATTCTGAATCTATTTAAATAAAAAAATAACTCCTGCAATTTAATCCAGAAAAATATTCTCTGTAGTCTGAAGTACAGGCACTACCAACATTTAAAGGTAGTGAAAACTGAATCTATATAAAGTTTTTAATTTTCTGAAAATGAAATTTTGAACCTGGAGATAAGTAAAAAACTTTTGGTTGACATTTTTGAATAATCAGCAAGGAGTTTTTTTTATTTTGTTATTTGTAAAACTTTGAAAAGGTTTCAAACAGACATTACATAAAATGCTCGTTATGATGAACATTTTTCGCGCAAGTTGAATCTGGAAGGCATTGTTATAGGTTCATTTTACACCACTTTTTTTTGTCCAATTTAACATATTTTATTTATACCTAACCTATGTAAAATATATGTACTTAGATTACTATTAAACAAATCCAAAGAAAATTTCTATGGCTCACATATTACCATATCCAGGTAATATGACTGAATATAATTACAGTTATTTCATGTATTAAAATAAAAATATGTTTGTTATAAGCAAGTAAATTCAACTGCCTACATAGCTTTGTAATTTTTTATTATTAATGATGAGATAACTGCTACTAATAAATATAGTTTTAAATATAATTAGTATAATCCTTATCTTCTTAATTTTTAGATGTATTTTAATTACAAGTACCAAGTTGTTTTTTTTTTCCATTTGTTTATAACTAAAACAAAGTAGGTATATTTAAATAAAAATTTTTATGTTGCATTTTATTTTCTAAAATTACTTATTTGATTTCCTGTGGAATTTATTCTACGTTGATAAATAAATAATAATAGATTGTTTAGTTATTTCAGTAAACCGCCATTCTATAATTATAGTTAAAAAATCCCCTTTTTATTATATTTTTTGTTTGTTTTTATAACTGTAAATTTTTGCAGGATTTATTATTATGTTCTCTAAAGCAGGCATGAGCAAACGTGGCTTAGAGAAGTCCCTCAGACTTCTGTAACTAACATCACTGTAAGACAGTGATAACCCAACCAGTAACAACCAAAAATACGAGTAAGACAAAGATAACATTTTTTTCTATCTATCTCATTACTATTAAAGAAACTGAGATAGGTAGAAGAGTTGTATACCTGTCTCGCTTCCTCCTCTATGAGCAATGCGGACTTGGATAAAGAGACACACAATAAAGTTTATGGCACACAATAAAGTTATAACAATGATGACTTCGACTAAAAAAAAAAAACTTGCCCATGGCCTGCTCTAAAGTGAGAATCCTCTGACTTCCGTTTCAAATTTTGATAATTCTGTAAGAATTTTGTGAAAATTACCAATAGTTTTTTCGACATATATCATAGTTTCCTAAATCGAAGCACAAAGATTTATAGGAAATGGATATTTAGAATAAATTTACCATTTACTTGATGCAAATGACTTTCATTTTATCAAAAATATCTTCCAATAGACTAAAAATCGAAAATTTACGCAGAATGACATGCAATTTTGGTAAATTTAGTCAAACATTAACAAAATTTATTTTCAAATAATTTTTTTTCCCTCCACTTCGAAGATAAAGATCGGTTCCCGAGTTATCTTAAAGTTAATCCACGATTATATTTACGAGTAATTATATATATTTTTATGTGATCGATAATTTTTTACAGTTGATACATAAAATTTCAACCAATTTTAATACCATTTCACAATATTTTTTTTACAGTGTATTAAACGATAAAATTTTGTAATTAATATCATTGCTAATGATTTATAATATGTATCATATTTGCAAAATTAATGAGCCTAAAGCTGCTGAGCTTTGATCTTGTTTGATTCCTTTAAAAAAAAGTATACCATGAAACATTATCCTGTAATACGATATTGGTACCTTTACGTCCTGGTTATTATTAATATAATGTAAATTATGTAATTATAATTAAGATATAGAATAGAATTAATTAACATTTCAAATCAATAATAATAATAGCTAATTATGGTAATTAATTTTGTATACAAGCCTCCAATACACCTTCATCTAGAAAATTGTTTTAATAATTCAATTTTCTGTATTTTGTTTCTTTATTTTAGTGCAACTTTTTCTTTATTTTTATGAAATTAATTTCGTAATATCAAAATTACAGTAATACTCTGGGGACCTGACTGGATATAACTAAATGTGTTATATATATTTTAACGATGTCGTTATACAGGTTTAGCAAAAATCAAAATACTTTCGTAATCGGAGTACGAAGTACATACTAGACCGACATAAAAAAGAGTATTTCCATATTTAAAATCATTTACAAATGTTTATTTCCATACCCTTTTTTATTCTTTAGCTTATGTTGAATGAATAATTATAAAAAAGCAAAGCAAAATTATTTTTCGAATTATATAAAAACGACCAAGATAAAAGCCATTTGCTTGTATTTCTTTCTAACAAAACAGAATTTAGCATTGAGGTCTTATGGTAAACATAGTAAATGATGTCAAATACTATGTCCGATTTCTCTGTTTAATATTTTTCTAATTAGTAGCTTAAAGATTTTGTCATCACTTTTACGGTATTTCCATATTTTGTTTAAAAAACAAGAAAAAAAATAATAAATGTTTTTAAATATATCTAGGGTGTTTTAAAATTGCATGACAATATTTGAGATGCGAGCTTTCCAGTTCTAGATAAGCAAAAAATTTTATATTAAAATTTGTCCGAAAATAACTATTTACTGAGATACAAGAGCTGAAACATGTTTACTTAACTAAAATTCCTTGTAATTGCTGAATCCACCTTATTTGGCACTTAGTACAATATAAAAACAATTCTTGACATTTACGGTGGTATCTTCGAAAAGCAGCACCACTTCTTTGCACCTACCTACCCCCACCCCCTGCCCAAGTGAAAAACATGTAAAAGTGAAAGAATTTGTTATGTCACCCGTGATAACAAAGTCTTGATCACTCACAGTAGTCACTAACACGAAGTGTTGGCAAAACTGATAATTCAATCAAGCAGTGTTGATTATTACTTTTCGTAGTTTTGATCATCTACCGAACAAGTAACAAGATGAAGCTATTGTTTTGAAGCTACTTTAACCACGGCTACTTAGTTTCGCTAATTATTATTATTTAAACATATTATTTTACATAACAATTATCTAAGCTCCTAATTTAGACATATAATTTAAAATTAATCCTTTATGAGTGTAATTAATTTTCATTAAAGTAAAATTTATAAAGAAAACATAAATAAATTATTTTCCAGGAATAATATTACACGAGTTCAACGTTCATGGAAAATTACACTGTATAATATTTAATATGTATACAGTATCATTCAACATAAATGAAAATTTTATGATGAAGACGGTTCTATACACATTTTTCAATGTCGTGAAAACATTATTTGATTGGCGTGAAATTATATAATTTTTTAAACGACTCCTCTTAAATCTTCATTGGTGGAAAAAAATATTTATAAAGAAAAACTGTTTTCCAGATAAGAATGGTTAAAGTTACAATTGAATTTCAAGCACTGTGATTATACCCCTTACTCTATCGATTTGAAATTTGGATATGTTATAAGTACTCATATTTTTTCTGCCCTGGTTAGTTTTATTCTACGAAAATCCTGTTAATTTTCACAATTTTCAACATTTTGAAGTACTTTTTCAAACATAGAAGAATATCTTATTAACCACAGTTTTTCATATGAACTGTTTCCATGGGAACCATATACTTTTTTTGTTACTCGCACAGTCAATTCAATTGTATTGTTCTAGAAACGACTTTCACAACTATTCACGATACTAGATTCGTTACATCATGAATTCCTCTCCACAAAATACACCCCTGACAAAATAAATGGGTATTTCGTTTAAAATGGAACATATTGTAAATGTTTATTAATACTTAGGCACGCATAATTCCTTAAAAAGGATAATAAACAATTATTATATTATTTCGTATTGGTAGGTACTTGTGAAGCTTATTATATATTTAATCATAACTATAGCTGTATATAATATTATGAAATTATTATTATTGATAATATATTAAACTAAAGCATCTTTATGAATGTTATTAATATTAACAATTACTAAATGTATAATATATAATATATATAAGTTGATTTCATGAATAACTTAACAAGTACCTTCCTATTCTCCTTATACTGATTGTTATTATTAATACATTTATTTTTAGAATAATTATAATTACCTATAATTGAAATCCTTCATTTCATTCAAATAATAATAGGTATATATTGTTTTGTGCATGCTTATTATTGTTTTTGTAATTAGTTAAAGGCAGTGAATGTAGATTCTACATAATTTTTGTTTATAATTGTGTTACAAAAAGAAAGCAGCTTAAACAAGTGAAATTTACAAATTTTAAACAACCCCCGACAAATTTTACGAGTACGGTACCCTAAACTCGCACTTGAAACATATATATAAGGACACTCACCAATAAATTACCTTTTTTCCTTAGACCCTTCTCCAAACTGAATCGATTTTGAAGATCATCGCCTTTTTTTGTTGTTCCGGGTACGAAACCCTAAACTCACACTTGGAACATAGCTAATAACACTCTCCATTAAATTACTTTACAAACGAAACAAATAAATCAAAATCCACATTGCCACAGAGAGACAGGCACACACACATATCGGTCAAACTTGCCCTTTTTTTTGTTTCAGGAGTTAAAAGGGTTACTATGAAAAATCGCACAATTTCGTCGAGGAAATAGAAATTCATGTTTGATCTTCAATGGACGTGTATTTCAACTGGTAAATTGTATCTGATCGTCGTTAAAGCACAGAGTTAGTACCTAACGGCTGACCTGGACTTACAAGAAGTCTTTTAAAAATCAATCCTTTCTCATTATATTAGCAAGAGGTAGAGTCATAGTTCAAAGTGAAACTGGAAAGATTTTTCTTCTTAACCAGCCCTACATTTTTTTTGTTGCGATTACATTAATCGGAAATCTGAAACAAAATGTGCTTTGATTTATGCCGATGTTTTTTGAAAAAATATGAGAAAAAGAACAAGGGGTGTCGAGAGACACTCGGTAAAAAACTATGTTTATTTCGCTATAATTTTTTTTGTATTTTAATTTAAATATAATCGTACATAAGGAACATAGTTCCCAAATATTCTAAAATATCAGTGGCTATGAAAATGGCAATGAATGTTTGCTTTTATGAGTTATTAATTTTGACTATTCCAGAATCTTCTGTGAAAATTAATCAAAAAAAAATTTACAATTTCCTGATAATCCCATGTTCATAACGGTCAAAAATTGAAATAAATAACTAGATAGTAAAATTATAATTAATATTTATTTCTTCTAACGAAACATTATTATGATGTTGGTTCAAAAAAAATTAAACCGGATGGTGTGAAAAATAACTTCACGAGGAAAAAAGTGATGTATTTGTGTACTTATTACTTACTATTGATATTTAACTAAATTGCAAACAATTGATTTTTACGATTGTACTTTAGTTTTTGTGTTTTAATCAAAATCGTGAAAATTCAGTACATTAGACTATTACACATTTACCTTATAGAAATTGCTTGAAACAGACTCGGGAAATCACTATTAGTATGGGGAATGTTGACTAAATTGTTTTTAACACTTCAGGTGAAGAATTCTCAATGGACTGGTAGAAAAGTGAAGTTGGTTTTTGAAAATCTTTAGAAGTACGCAAAATATGGACATTTAAAATTCCGAATTAAACAAACATAAAGGTATAGGTTAGTGACATCATTGTCCGATATCACCATAGAACACAAATGGAGTTTGTTTGATAATTTGACAAAACTTATACAGAATGTTCGATTTACAGCTAGGCATATAAATATCACGAATATGACAGAATACATGCGTTAAACAATGTATCTAAATGAGAGGTATTATATACATGTGTTGAAGCTTCGATATGCGTTGAGATAGTTGTAATATGCTTGGAGAGTGGGAGTTTCTTAGTTGAATAGATGAACTACAACAGATAAGGCACGATACAAGTCACTTTTGCAATTTCATATAACATCTATAATACCTCTTACTTAGATGCATTGCTTAACGCATGTACCCTGTCATACTCGTGATACTTAACCTAGATGTAAATCAAACATTCTGTATAGAGAAACATGATCAAAAAAAAAAATCTAATTCATGTGGCAATTAGTCGACCATTTCCGTGACATGTTATTTTGTGAAGGATTGAGTGAGTTAAGGGTTAATTTGGAAAGTGGTAAAAATATAATTGAAATGATGAACTATAAAGAGGAACTTAAGCAAAAGGATATGGCTAGAGTTATTAAAAAAATATTAAGCGTAAGGAAGGGGAAGTTAGAGTAACAATTTGTTTAATTTTTTTTTTATAAATATAATGTATAATTAAATTAAAAGCTGTAAATTGATAAGTTTCAAATAAATAAATAATAATAATAATAATAATTTCCGTGACATGGAACAAAATTCTGTATATCCTGTATATGGCATGGAATAAAACACTGGATAGTGGATGACTTCACCGAAAGCGTTACGCGTTAAGTACCTATGCTTAAAACTTCACTGGCTTCTTCTGTCGTCTAATCGGCCAATGCTAATCGTTCAGGCATCCTATTCAATGTTTTTTTACAACATCAGTGGTCTTACTGCTTAAACATGAGATCTGGCAACGCTACAGCCGTGAGTGAGCTTAATTCGGTACCATTCGGTGTATTCAAAAATTATAACAGGAAAATACATATTTAACATGATATAACGTATAGTATAAAATAATTAATGATGACTATGAAAAGACATTAAAAATATCTCAAAGGACTCATTTTTGGACAAAATTTCATTAAAAAACTTTTATTATCACATAGATAGATAGTATATCAGTCTCTAGTGGAGTGTAGACTGTGAAGTACATAGTCATACTTCATACGATGTAGTCGTAATTCTAGTAATGTTTATGTTGAGTTGAGATGAATATAACCTTACAATGTAACACATATGTTCACATAATTTTGTATTAAAATTTTACAAAACACTCAATATAATTATTAATAAATATTTATTCTAATAAACTGACGCCAACAATATGAAGTTTATTATCATAAAGTAAAATTTTAAGGGGATTTTATATTATTATATAATAGTACAATGAAACATTGTAATAAAATTTCAACAAAATTAGTTACGTAACGTTGCTGTGGCTGTCAAAATTAACATGATATCATAAAGTATCTTATTTGCTTACTTCTGATTCAGGGAAAATATTTTAATGCTTTCTACAGAAGAAAACTTGAGAGGGAACCAACCACATGGATACCATATTGAAAAATTATTTTTCGTTTACTTGAAATTTGGCTCAACCATGCTCATTGAATGATTGTACGATGAAACGCATTCGAGAACCATTGGCCTCAGAAATAAAAATGGCGAAGTCTTTAGTAAGGGCAAATTTTGTAAGGAAGTGCGGCATTGTTTCGCTTTTTGAGGGCTTTTAGTAAAATAAATGATCCCAAAATATGGGAAAAACAAATTTTGTGATAAGTTATGCACGTGGCAGAAAAAAGAAATTGAGATCCTTTAATTTGCGATCATCATATTAATATACGTTTATATTCTAGAAATAATACTTTTTCCTAGTTTGTTCTTGCAGGGAACGATCTCTGCTTATTCTGTGTGAGTGCGAAAGCTTTGCTTCTTTTTCAAAAGATACTATCATTTATTAGTTTAGGACAAACTGGTATCAATCCACTTAAGTGAAATAAATGAAGTGTCGCCTAGAAAAATCCTAAAATTTATTAAAGCTCTAGAATTTATAGAGCACCTTTGAAGTAAAGGAGATATCAAACTGGTAACATAACAAAAGATCTTATAAGACTATACTTCTAACTCAAATCTAGTTTTATACAATCTCGTCTGGTTGGTTGACGAATAATCTTCTCTGTTAGAAAACCGTAACAAAGACTCAAGAGTTTTGCATGTCCCGATTTTCTGTGAGACCAGTGTAAAATCTCAATGATAGAAATATAATAAGCTGCTGTCAAGGTTACGCCCAATAACTTTTTCCATTACAAATATTTGCATTGCCTGGTTTTATTCCAGGAGGCTCAGAAAATTTTTAATTGCGCCTCAAGCTTTAAAACAAAATGCATTTCAAATTTTACCATTTTTGAACTATCGAGGTTCCACTGTATTTTGTTTGTAGACATGGGGTCTACACACGTATAATATAGTTTTTACATATATAACAATAATAATTTTTAATAATATGTGAAAAATAAATATTTCAACTTTGATAGCCGATATTTTTAATCATATTATTATGATTGTACCAATACATTTGATTACTTACAAAAATGTGTGCTTCTTATCAAAAATAATAATAATAATGATATTATGTGTATAAAAAAATTCTTATCAGTTAATAACATTTTGTAAAGTGAAATTAGCTTTCATTAAAATTAATATTCATTCTATAAGTATAGAAATGTAATTGATTTTTTTTAATTAAATGAAATGTAAATGGATTTAAGCTCACAAACAATGTACAATCGCACCATTATGGAATTTTTAACTTCAATTTATGACCTTTTCGTTTTGATCTCCGTATGCAAAAGCAGGATGCCTATGAGTAAAATATATGAAAATATTTATATTAAATTATATTAAAAATACTACGAAAAATGACAACGGGTGTTTTTTTAGAAGCTTACATCTTTAAATTTAAATAACAAAGAAGAAAATTTTTAATATCAATGAAAACGGGCCTTATTGGAAAGGTAGTTTTATGCCATTAATGTCTAGATGTGATTTATATCTGTATGTTCATTTTTCACACACTTTTCGCAACAATTGCGGTCATATTTTGCCAATAACTATCCACATGTTTCATTCGAAGTGACAAGTGACAAATATGTATGGATATATTCCCAAAGAAACTAGTCTGACGGAGTTAGATCGCACGATGGAAGTTAATTAACAGGTTGCATTACATAAAATTAATAAAATATTTCATAAATTTTCATAATTAAATAAAAATTTCAGTAATTTGCAATCGTTGCTCTTTGTATTATGAAATGGGAAACTTTTTTGCTCTATATATTTTGAAATTTTTTTATATAACGCATAACCTAAAAACCCTTAGCAAATGTTGAAATTTTAGATTTAAAACTTTTGTAACGCTTTTTTACCTCCTTTAACAACCGATTTCATTTAACCTACTGAAGCGTTCAAGGCCTTCATATGTTGT
The DNA here is from genome assembly GCF_905475395.1 of Chrysoperla carnea. Classification (NCBI taxonomy): domain Eukaryota; kingdom Metazoa; phylum Arthropoda; class Insecta; order Neuroptera; family Chrysopidae; genus Chrysoperla; species Chrysoperla carnea. The sequence goes on from NC_058339.1 coordinate 50,726,716, forward strand.
CCACTTCAAAATTACAACAAAAAACATTTGAAAGCATTACTGTCAAATTTCAATTATATTTATCAGTTTTCATTTAAAAGTGAATGCCAGAAACTATTGTACAAGGCAAATACCGATTGTAAGCTATCTCGTTAGCCATATAAAATATATGAAGTTAGTTTAATAGGAGTGTTTATGAACGTTCTTTTGAATAAAACAAAGAGGGGATGTGCACTATGTGTTATGGTTATATGTTACTATGTGTGATTGGTATTGTATGTGTACACCTTCAAGTGATTAGTCTGACCGACTGGGTTCATGTACACACATATACAATCCCTCTTTGTTTTATACATAAGAAAGTTCGTAAGAAATCTTCTTACTTCATATAATATAAATGGCTAACGATATGGTTTACAAATTGTATATTATTTTGAAATAGAATAATCGTGATTCACTTTTCTAAGTTTAAAACTAGAAATTAAATTTATATGAAGTGGTTGGAAAAGCTACTTTATCATTACAACATAAAAATCACTGAATGAATAAAAGAATCTCAAATAATAATCGTATGGTATCACATCGCGTTTCCTCAATCCTTGCTAGACTAGGTAGGTACTAGTAGAATGAACGACCCAAGTAAGGCTTGTTGTGTGATTTGTTAATAATGAGTTGTGTTTTAATTGAATGGTTGTTGTATTTTATATAAATCTACAAAAAAATAAATAAAACAAAAAATACAAAATACAACTCTCACACATATAAAAACACTAGTATTCTTTAACAATATTCAATTACTGCAGGTGGCAGCATTTATTTCTATACATAGATATATTTAGTTCGGTAGCTATGATTGGATTTTCGGTTCGGTTCGGCGGTTCTGCTCATTTAATCGTCAAAACTACTTGTTTAATGTTTAATTGATTTTTTTTTTAATTTTTTGCGATATCTCGAGAAATTACTACGAGATATTATCATCCTTCGTGGTCAAAAGACCCCGAATTTTGTATTCTATGGGAACAAATTCCTCGAAAAAATATCTTATTCAAATAGATGACAACAAATTAAAAATTTTCTTTTCATTATGTATGAAAATTACTTTTATTTTGGAGTTTATTTGGAAATTCTTCAATTAGTATATATTGTATAAGATTTTAGCCCATATCTCAGAAACTGCTCGTATAAATTAGTGTGAACCGATTTCCGAAAGCCAAAATTTATTATAATTTATAATTATAAGTAACTTTTATAGAATCATTTACGGTCTAAAGAATAAAATTGGAAGGCATCTCGCTTTAAAGTAATACATAAATTGTTAAAGAGCGATCGAACTAATATTGCTCGGTATGATTTGACTGCACTATACAACAAACACAGTCATACATAAATATTCGTATTATACAATATAAATACATACATACTAAAAACAGCAGTGTAGTATTTTATCGTATTTAATTAGTTTTGTAGATAAGCGAATACAATGCATATAGTAATCCATTTGTATTTACGATTTTATGTTATGTATTTGTGTGTATACAAAGTGGTCCCTTTAAAAAAATGTATATACATATTAGATTGATACCCGCCCGTTTCACTGGGTTTGATGTGCACAGTTTTCAATTTTTTTAAATGTAAAATAGTCAATAATTTATTGAGTATATCTGAAAAGTTGGCTATGAATGGTTTGACATTTACTATTTTAAATTTTTACAGAATACTTCAATTTATGGTTCAAAATGATGATTATAGACGATAATTTTTTTTTTTTAATATATCTTTATAAATTATTGCTCATGTGTTATTCTGAAGTATGAGCTATATTTCTGTACAGTTTCATTAAAAACCATTCGCTAGATTTTGATCGAGAAATTTTAGTTATAAATCTAAGAAAAAAGGTTTCGTTATAAATTATTTTTAGTGGCCAGTTAGAAAAAGGTGAAAATAACAGTATGTTATACAAAAAAAAAGTTTCTAACATATTTTTTATGATATTTTAGCTGAGATGTCTAAAAATTCTTAGTTTCTCGAACTATCCAAATATTAAACCCTTAGGTGGTATAGAGACATATTTATGGCTTTATAATATGGGTATTACGCCAGCTACAACATTGAACTGGTGATTATGTATAAGACAACCAGGTTTTAAACCCTCATTGTATATTAGCATAACGTCAAAGTTCTCACAGATACAAACTCTAGAAAACTTGTTTTATATTATATTAGCACCTTATAGAAACAAACCTTCGAAAATTTGTTTTCTTTATACGGCTTAACTTATCCGAAACATCAAAAATGAATAGGCTGACAAACTTTTAATCGGACTAATTCTGAATATAAATTTTCATGCAATATAGAAAATGCTACTGTACTTCGACACTCTCCGATGATCAAAGTCGATACAGCTTGAAATTGCTATAAATCGTACGATCAGTTTTATGAAAATCTTGCCACCTCAATTTTGAAATTTCTCTTGTAATGTGCGAAAATGAAGCTTTATCAATACTCATCCGTTCTTGACTACAAATTTTTTTAATGATTTTAAACTGATCAGAGTTCTTAGCAGCCTGTATGTATACGTATATGTGCGTCTGTATTTTATGTATATGTAATATTAAGTGAATTTAATCAAAATATAATTACATAACCTTTTTTTTTATAGGAGTAAATCTCGTTGGTTATTAGAGAATTTTACACGTGCATTTTGTTGGATAGATTATTACGATGAAGTTCATGGTATGCATCTCTTGCCACCCACAAAGAAACCAAATAAGTGAAATAACATTGATTTGATCTCTATAAATGTTTCTTAATTTGAGAATTTTTATCACTTTTTAAACGACTTTACAAAAAAAAAAGTGGTTTTACGTTCGACTGAGGGTAGTATGTAGGCTGAAGGTAGACCTAAGCTTTATAAAAAGTACACAAAATAAGGACTTGAAAAAAAACCAGCTTTAAAATTGACGTCAATAAATCAATTTTTTGCTAAGGATATGGTTAACATAGAAGCGTAATTCTTCACAAGGAAATTATTGATTGAAGTCGGTACTAAAAAAATAATTTTTTACTTTTTTGTGGTAATTTTTTTTTAATTGTAAATCCTTGTTAATGTATATTTTACTTACTTAAGATGAGGTGATATTTTGTTAGTCATTTTAGAACGGGTGAAAATTTGAGAGTGGTAGAGAAGAAATTATTAAATAAAGTTTGATTTTCTCTGCTAAAATTTTCATTCTCTTTGAGGGGAATCAAAAGAAATTTTTAATTGCGCAGTAAGATCAATTAATAATTGAATAATAATTGCAAAAGAATTTTTCCGATTCTCCAGAGAAAGAGACGTCTCTTGTCGTAACACCAGTCAAGAGACGTTAAAGATTGCAAAGTTCAAGGTGTCGGACCATGGGCACTCTACTTTTTTTGAGTAGAGGAATATGAATTTTACATTTTTTAAATATTATTCTACGCTTTGAATATGGTTTTTGTAATTTTATTTTCCTTATTTCATTATGGTCCTCGATGAATATTCATTTATTTTAAATTTCGTGCTATAATAGATTTTTGTGGGTCTCCTGAAATAGAAATTCTTGGTTATGTAAATTTTTGTATAATATATTGGGGACTAATTTTTTAAGACAATAAAATGCGCATGCATAATTATCGTTAAAATGAATTTCCTCAAAGTGAAATTCACAACCAAAAACAAAAATTATGAAATTTGTTACAAGTAAATTTCATTAAAATTTCATTATATATAAATATGATTAGCATATTTAAGAGTGGTTGTGAATAATTTATCATAAATTAATATCAAGTTTGGTATAATTAGAATGATTTCATATTAATTCAGGTAAATTATCTTAAATGATTTATTAATTTCTTCAGGTAAACGTTTGTTTGCACGCTATAACGTTTAAATATAATTTAAATCGAATAACCATTTAAATGTCGGTGCATTAATTATCTATAATTTACCAAAATATTATTTTAAAAAATTGGTGATAGCACTGAAAAATAAGGGAAAATCGTATTATCTGAAAAAAACTTATGATGTAGCTTATACACTTATTCTAATCATCTTTCCCGCAATTTCCCAATTTTTATGGTTATTTCTGGGGAAATTGTATTAACCTAAAAAATTTATGAAAGAGTTTGCAAGTATTAAAAGCATTTTTTCTCATTATTTCCATATTTTTGTTTACATATTTTTATATAATTGCCTAAATTACATATATCAAATTTTATCTATAATCATTTAATATAAAAAATTGGTATAAATAAAATGCATCTGTTACATCACTGACAATATTTCATATCGTAAAAAAAAATATTGAATTAGTTTGAGTGATTCTATTAAAATATCGTTTCGGTTCTATAAAAATGCAAATTACTCAAAGAATATGTGAATTTCATTGATAAAATAATTGAATTAAAATATTTTTTCAATAAAAAATAAATAAAAATCCTTTATGAAATTGAAATTATATAACAATTTTATTACTGCTGTGCATTTCATACTACCTTAAGGTTTTCATTATTGTTATTAAAAAAACTGAAAACCTGTTGAAAAATAAAGCTGAATCAATTTTTTTTTTCTACCAAATTTTTTATATTTTTTTAGAAAAAATAAATAAATAACTTTTGGTTAGAATGTTTTTTTTTTGTCAATCTAAAAAGTTTCGCTTTAAGAAATTTTATTTAAAAAGAAAAAATAATATATTTTTAACATACAATTCAGGGAGAGCATATCAGGTAAAACCTTAGTTTCGTTGGCACATACGAACTTTTTTTTATTAAAATTTCACTTAACAATTTTGAAATGCGGCTTTTTTTTTTTCTTTCGCAAGGTGTGAAACGTTGCGGATTGTAGACCTAAACTTCAGGATTTGAAAACCAGAAATCCAAGGATGCAAATTCCATGATTTGAGTAGTCAATTATAGTCTAGCCTCTCTAAATTTAAAAAAATTTACCTTTTTATGTGTGATGAAGTTGAATCATCCTTAATCCATGCTTTAATTTGAATGAAAATTACGATTTGTAGACCAGTGTTGCCAAGTCAGGGATTTTACCATTCAAACTAGTGTTTTTACTGTAAACAAATAATTGAATATTTTAATATTATTTCATCTATGCTAATTATTGAACGTTTTGTGATAAAATCGAAAAATATTTTGATAACAGTGCTGGTGTCAGTGTAGTGGTTTTCTATCGTCTGTTTAGTGGTCTTGAAAGTTGGAGACACTGTTTGTAGCCACCAAACCTTCAGTTAACTTTTACGCTGTGTTTGTTTAGTCAACACTTCATCGATAACTTTGGGACAAAGTTATAACCTACGAAGTAGGTTTGCGCCTGGTTTATAAAGTTATGCCGTATTAAAAAAGATATGGAACAGGGGATATTGTTGAAAATTATATTAATTAATAATTATTACTATGATTATTGTTTATCAAATACATATACTATTTACTATTGCTACTTGTATATAAGTGTAAATATGTATGTATGACTTGAAACTAGTACGACAGGTCTATGAACTAGTCATGGACGAATATGGTCGGCCCGATTATCTACACATTCACATTACTATAGTACACAGCTCACAGCAGCTAACAGCTAGAATATACGTGTATACTGTATACTTAACACTTGGTATAGTTCAGTTTACTTAAATATATAAAATCAATCAACAAAATCATAATATTGGTTGAATGAATTCAGTTTGTTGTTTTAATATTTAATGTTGCATAAATTTATTAGTATTTTAAATTTCAATCATAATAATAATAATAATATTTCTTAAATTATTATAATCATAAAATGAATTTCCTCTGATAATGCAGTAGGTGGTATGTAATATCCGCACTGATTGAGCGAGTAATTTCCGTGCTGGATTAGATATAGAAATAGTTTAATTCCCGACGCAAAAAAATCGTATGATTTGCGAATCATGTATCGGATTGATTCCTGTATCCATACCCTTAGAGGCCATAAACTAATTACCGAAAATATATTAAGAATGTCTAGCAAAAAATCTATGAAATAGCAAAATTGGATTAACTAGTTCCTAAACATAAAAATTCGTCAAAAACTTTGTAGATTCGTTGAAATGAATTTTCCTCCCTATTGTACCTTGTTTAATAAAATGTTGATTATCGTCCTTCCGACCTCCAATTAATACTTATAACGTTTTTGAAATAATTTCGTGGACAGTTTTCATGAAGATTTGTATTTTCAGTTTGGTCAAATTTTTAAATCACATTGTTAAAAAGTCTGGGAAAGGTGAACAATTATTTTAAAAATCAAAATCGAAAAATTGGACGTATGGGTATGACGAAAACATTCAAATTTTCCATTCGTCAATCCAATTTTAAAAAGTGGTGTACATCTTTTTGTGTAGGATTTTCTTAGGATCTTTTTTTATACAGGCGATATCTGAACCTCTTTCCTGTGAAATGCAATAATGATCTTGAAAGTTTAGGGTGGCTTTTAAGAATGCAAAGGTAAATATAGCATATTCTCCAACCATTTCCTCAACTCGTTGGGCTAAGGTAGTTCCTTCATAACATTTTTTCTAACGCTTGTTAAACAGTAGCTATCGAAACCAAAAGTGATTTGACGAAATAAATGTATCTTCATTTGTAAAATGTTGGATAATTGAAGAAGGTACATTAAATTTCATAATAACTATTTATTTAATTTTCTCCAATTATTACGAATATCTTATATATTATGTCTCTAGACTCCAGGCTGTCTGTTTTTTACTCATCATTTTAAAGCATATCGTGCTGGCTAATGACGAAAAGTTTTTTCACGGTCTAAAAAATGCCTTTTAAATAGAAGATTTAAAATCCGTCATATTGAATCCAAGAGTAACAAAATTAAGTGTTATTTTGAGTAGTAGAACATGTTTCAAATGAATTAGTTTTTATAGGCGTTTTCCTAATACTGAATGCAACAAATAACTAAATAAAAAGCAATGTTTATTAGGAGAGAGAATAATACATGCCAAATTAAACTATTTTTAAAACATGTTCTTCTAATACTAATTTTAGCTACGGGTATCGTATTGCGAAATTCCGCATGGATCGAGCTAATGTATTTATTATCTTAAATTAACTAACATTTTTTAATAAGTGATTCCTCTTTTTGTTACAGTAATGTCGGAACAACGTTCTAGTGTATCTCCAGCAGACACAGGTTGTTCAGGTGGTAGCCCTCCACCCAGCATGGACACATTTCACGATCCACACAGTTCTGAAGAAGAATTAGAAGTAATAAATAGTCCAAAACAGAGTAGACCACCGCGGCCTGTACGTGCCGCCTCTGTATGTTTACCAGAAAAAAGAAAATGGTCGCAAATCAATTCCGATTATACAAATACCACACCCTTTATGTTACACCACACATCGTTTGGTAGCAGTAGTGGTACTAGTACTGGTGCATTTAATACCGCCGAAAATGAGGAGAATATGTCCCATTATGGTAATATCAGTCCTAGAGAGATCTCATCACCAATGTCTCCATATGGCAAATTACATGTAAGTATTTTTTAAACTTATTTTACGTTTTGAATTCTTTGCTGAACTTGAAAGCGTTAGAAATTACAAATGTTATTCAAATTTAATAAAGAAAGGCCAAAAAGCCTTCATATTTACATCATTTTTACACTTTTTGTATAAAGCTGTTACGGCGGGATGAGTTAACTGAGAAATTTCGATTTTTAGAAATTTAGTCTGGATTCGATCGGGCTATGATACTTTGAAGCTAACGACAAAATTATTTATCGCCAAATTTGACCACTTACCGATTTTGATGTTTAACATCTCGTTTTGTTCGTAATGTTATTAAGAAAAAGCTCTTTAAATTAGTTTATGAGTCTTCTCTTCCCTATTTCGAAAATTCGACTTTTATGTCCAAGAGTTTCCGAAACATATTAAAAATAATAAATGTGGATGAAAGTACCAATCTGGGGGCTGTTTTGTGAATCAAAATGTCATTTTTAGCTACTAAATTAAAACGGATATATCAAGAAATATTATTATTATTATTATAAAAGTAGCTGAATCTGAATCATAAAAAGTGTGAAAATAGAAAATTGCGGCCGGAAAATTCTATTTTTAGCTACTAAATTAAAAAATATTATCCTGGGGGTTAGCTACCTTTGGAGTTTCCGTGATCGCAGCATCCAAATCCATACTTAAAAAGGTGAAAACTCAAAATAGCTACCAGAAAATTCAGTTTTTCGCCATAAGACAGATTTTGAAGAACCAAAAACATAAATTAGAATTCATGTGTCAAATTATATTTCTCTATTCAAAATTGAATTTGTTGGCAAAAAACTGATTTTTCCGGCCGCTATCTGGGATAGTCACATTTTTTAAATTCCAAGCTCAAAATCGTCTTGGACGAGTGGAAGTTTTAAGTGTTTGCTACTTGCAAATTACATCTCCCGGAAAAACACGAAAATTTATTTTCTAGCATATGCTGTTATTTAAAAATCGCAAAAAATTGAAATCTTATTCTGGTAGATAACACCAAGTCATATTTTCCCGCGGGGGGGGGGATGTTTCATACTGGTGGCTCGTGGTCTATATGTTGAAATAGAGAATTGCAAATTATTTGAGTTTATAAGATGGTGTCTTATGTCGCTTTACTGAATTTCATCTTGTATTTTTTTTCTGGATTATTTTAGAAAATGAAAACTTTACTCTCTGCAAACTTTTTGAAATTGTAAATTGTTGGTTTGAGTTCGAATAAATAGACATATAGAATATTTGATGGTAACAGTTCAATGATTGAATTTTAATTTAAATAAAATATTATATAACGTGATTGATAGGCCAAACCAAACCATTGGCGTGTTAATATTATTTTTGTCATAACATAGAACATGTTATGGCTCTGGCTATATATGCTATATGCTATGATATTATTATTTGCGTTAACACAACAAACACAATAAACAGTTTTATATGTATGTGGTTTTTCAATATTTTTAGTACCAACAAAATACCAATAGCACAGTATAAAATACGATAGTTTGTTATCAAATTTTGCACAACATGAAAGTGTTAACACGATCAATTTTATTGTGTATTGAAAATTGTTGAAGTAAAATTGATCGTGTTATATAGTTATTATAATTCTACAAACGTTCTCAAAGTGTTCAATGGAAATTCAATCAAATAAAGTCAAAACTGTCAACTATTGTTGTACTAACTGCACAATATCATCTTGAATTTTATGATTAGGGTGTTGTTGGATAACAAATTATAATTTCAGTTAAAATCGGCTTTAACGACATTGAAAGGCAAACAATTATGGTCGTCAAAACCAATAGTCGCAATAAGCGACATGTAGACTATTTTTGATATTAGTTAAGAATGTATGAGCACGGTAGTGGGGGCACGAATTTAAAAATGTGTATTTTCAATTTTGATGATACGATAAATTATATTATAACTTGACGACATAAGACGAAAATTAAGAATACAATTTTTCGATATCTTGCGTTATTTTCAAAATATTGAAAATTGATAATTTTGTTTAATTATTCGTCGTTCAATATTTCGAAAACCAAGGCAGATATTGAAAATTTTTCTTCTTATTTTTCGTCTACTTTCATGAAGTTATAACAAAATTCATAATCAAAGTTAAAAATAAGGTACAAATAATTTCAACCTTAAATCTAATACAAACAAACCTCACGAGCCAAGGACCTGGGCAAAGCATATAATAAGCTTGAATAGGCTTCGCTATACTTTTGGCTGGGCCATGTCGATTGAACTAACATTTTTCACAATTTTTGCGCCTAAGCAGTAGCACTAATATAAATGTAACCCTGGTACTATGAAGAACTTTTCGCTCAAGTTATTTTCATACGTAGAAGCCCAAAATCTCTTAGGGAGACAAATTCGGAAAATTTGTGCTCAAAACCTTGAAGTTCTTGGAAGTCCTGAGTGGCTGTTGGTGATGTAAGTGGAATCCTAAAGCACCATTTGCTCATGTCACAAAAAGTATTTCTGCTCAAAGTTAAGGATTCGATTCAAAAAATGTCAATCCTTGTACTTCATTTCAATCGATCCAAAATTTATATAAACTTTAAAGTAGGGATTAGATATATGCAAATTTCATTTGAGTCAAAGGTGTTTCACTTTGTAAATAGGACATTCTCATTCAGATTTTCAATATATTGATACGTTCGGTCATGCACACAAAGTTCTACAATAAAATATTGCTTTAGTTTCATGTTTGGTATATATGCAGAATATTCAATACATAGACAGAAGACATGTTATATTCCTTTATACTGTACAGTGAAATCAGAAAGTTAGGAAACTTTATTTCTTGTTTATTATTCATTTTCCAAAAATGATTCGCTGTTTTGGTATTAGTAAATCTTTTTATTAGTAAAGCCTTTCTAAACTTTAACAGCTTAAATCTATAAATTTAACACCGTAAAAGGGTATTGAAAAATTAACCTGCTTATAAAGGGCATTAATGAGAATGGCATAAACACGATTTAAAAATGAGCCAAAGAAAACGTAATTTTCTGGGAATGTCATTAAGTAAATAGCAAACTGTGGGTTTCAAAAAAATAAATTAATAGGTTTGTTTTAGGAAAAATGTGATGAGTTTTTTTATGAGAACATCTCTCGATTTTCACCTCCTTTAAAAAATTTTTCTCTGATAAATTTCACAGGAAATAAAAAAAATGAATCAAATGTACTTCATTTTAACCACCACTTCCGATTTTCCGATTGAACGTGAGGGTTTCCTTTTCCTTTTAAATGGTTATAAATGAATCAGATCCTTTGAATGATTATGTTAAATGATTAGAACCTTTTTGAATCAGAACCTTAAAACAAAAAAATCCTTTGTAAACTTAATATTGAGTAACACTGGGAAACACATAGACGCACAGATAAACACTTTAAACTTATAACACCCTTTTTTAAATCAATATCAAATTGATGGTCAAGGACATCATATGAGATGAAATGGATAGTTAGAGAGATATAATTTTTTTGGGACCAATTTTTGAAAATATTTTATTTAAAATTGAAATATTTGATTTGAGCTTGTTCTTTTGAATTATTGTTTTGAATTACTTAATTATTTTACCATTTCACTTTTCAAAATGAACCGAGCCAGGTTTATTTGACCATTCATTTCCATTGTAATTATTTATATGTTAAAATTGTACGTTATGCCTTTTCCAAACTGAATCGATTTTGAAGATCATCGCCAATTTTCTAGTTTTTTCGAGTACGGAACTCTAAGCTCGCACTTGAAACATAGCTAAGAACAACCCTCAGTAAAATTACCTTTCAAATGAAACCAAAAAAATTAAAATCGATTCATCTGTTAAGGCGCTACGATGACACAGACAGATAGGAGTCAAACTTAATACACCTTTTTTTTAGTTCGGGGGTTAAAAAGGCTAAAGTGTGTATTTATGAAGGTATCTGTGTCGTATCTATTGAGTGACCGTTTCCAAACTTTTGACAGTCACTGTACTCAGAAACACATATAACATCTAATATGTGTATTGGGTATAGAATGTCTCTGATGTTACCAATTTCACGACATTCCGATAACAATTGAATGCACATTATTATTTTCATGTGTTTTTGTTGTATCTATATTCTCAATCCAATGGAAATTCTCAACTCAACATTGACAAATTAATACAAAGAAAATAATAATGTTCAACTTTTGGTGTTACATAATGTAAATATTTGCTTCTTAATCTTATTTAAATTAAAGGAATTCTAACTAATCATCAAATGCATCAGAGGATTAATAAATAATGATGAAACTAATTTACATAAAAATTCATTAATTCTTATTTTGAATGGAATTCCTCAGATGCACAGATATAAATATAAAAGCCATTTTACACTAATCTATTAGTTGTATTAAAAATATTATTTTTAAAACAGTTTATTTCATTTGGAGTAGGCTTAGTTAGTGTAGATTGTCTACTTAAACATTGTGTCTAGCAGTCCTTGAAAATCTGGAAATGCCCTTGATATTTTTTTCCGCTTCCTTGAAAATGTGTATTTTTAACCCCCGAACTAAAAAAGGGGTGTTAATTTTGGCCGCTATGCGTATGTGTGTGTCTGTCTGTGGCATCGTAGTGCCTAAACGGCTGAACCTATTATAAATTTTTTTGGTTTCATTTGAAAGGTAATTTAATGGAGAGTGTTCTTAGCTATGTTTCAAGTGCAAGCTTAGGATTCCGTATCCGAAAAAACTAAAAAATTGACGATGATTTTCAAAATAGATTCAGTTTGGAAAAGGCATGACATATAATTTTAACTTATAAATAATTACAATGGAAATGAATGGTCAAATAAACCTGACTCAATTCATTTGGAAAAGTGAAATGGTAAAATAATTAGGTTATTCAAAAGAACAAAGTCAACTCAAATATTTCTATTTCAATTAAAATATTTCCAAAAATTTGTTCCAAAAAATGTTAGCTCTCTTAGTATATATCCTTTCCATCTCATCTGATGTCCTTGACCATCACTTTGATATTGATTTAAGAAGGAGTGTTATAAGTTTAAAGTGTTTATCGGTGCGTCTATGTGTTTCCCAGTGACATCGTAGCACCTAAACGAATCGACTTGATTGAGAACATTTTAAAGCTTTGCTTCCAAAAATCGGTTTACAAGGAATAAATCGCATTTGTCGAGGATTTTTTAAATTTTGTAAATTTCGCTTGTTGTACTTAAAAACGAATATGTTGGATTTTCGTCTTTTTTAAAATTCGATCAATTGTAAATAAACTTACTCTGTAAATCATACATGGTGTCTTGATACACTTCGAGCGCGTTCTAGTTCTATAATTTATTCTTTTTAATTATAAAAGTGCCCTTAAAAAACAATAATTTCAGCCCTGAAAATCCTTGAAGCATTCTTAAATTTTCCTTTCCAAATTCCCTAGCTAGACACTCTGTAAAATTTCAAGGAGATTTTTTAAAGTGGATATTCTTTTTCGTTGCCTGCTACGACTGAACTTTTTGTTTATTTGACACGAAACCACGCAATTTTGAGTCATTTTCCGATTGTAATAAATGAGATTTTTTATAATTAAAGGAGTAAATTGTTTTGAAATTTCATAGAACTTGGTTTTTAAGGTACCGAAAATTGAGGTCTAGGAAAAGATTTTGCTTTTTCCGCTGCAAAGAACAACAATGTGCTACAAAAATATGTAGTTCCATTTGCAAAATCAAAATTTAACCCTATTTGACCATGAACACGTCTCCGTATAAAAAAAACTAAATATTACATTTCCACTTCCCTTAAAATGAGCTGATCCCTGTTTTCGTGGAAACTTTTTATCACTCTATTGACTATATTTCTTCATTAAATACATTGCTGTTTGTTTATTAAACAAAGCTAGTAAAATAGTCGCGAGTGGTAATATTTTACTGAACAACTCTGTATAAGAGCATGATCGGATTACCTTGTACACACGATAGTAAACGTTGCGCTGGTACTAAAAGTAATAAACCATTTTATTTACGTATATATTTAAATTATACAAAATTAAATAATAAAATCTGTGTTGTTTCTAAGAAACTGTGTGCTAAATCAAATTCAGTGAATGTTTTAAAAAGCAAAATTCAGTTAAAACAAAACAGACAGTACAGTAGAGAAGGAGATATTTAATTTAATTTTTGTTGAAATTACAAACAATTTGAAACAATCCATTAACTTTTCTAGTAAATTTTTCTTCACCCCACTGTTTTTAATGTGTTTCAATAAGAGCGGTAGTTTTTAAAATTTTAATTTAAAAATTAATTCAACACACGTAAATCGTGCTTTATTTTTAAGCTTAGTCATTGAAGTTCTGTTGTAAAGAACATATAACCCTAATTCATTAGAACTCGATTCGAAATTTTTTTTATAATTTCTGTAATGAAAAAATAATTTTCAAGTCATCGAATTGCTGTAAATGAAAGTCTTCAGCATTGAAATTCAAGCCCGATGAGACACGGTTATGGTTTTCCTTAAAATGAAGGCACTTCCCCTGTCTGTTTTCTGATACTGAACCTATGTAATTAAAAAAATAACTGTGTAATTTAATGCTCAAAAAAATTATCTGTAGTCTGAAGTATATTGAAAAGTATTACTCTTATTGAAAGACCCTATATTATATTTTTTGTGTATAATTGTGCATGTATTTTTTTTTTACCCGGAATATATAACAAAATTTTTATTATATTCCCATTAGTAACACACTACTACAATCGAGAATAGTTATTAATATTTCAAGTTTACATTAGTAGATTAAAAACAAAAAATACGATGTAGTATCACTAGTAGCTAGCTTATATGTTTATAATAAATAATATTTTTACCTCTATGTTAACATCATAAAGAAGTATACAGTATGGAGGTATTTCGCTTAGCTAATATAATGATCCGCAAAGTTTGGAGTCTACAGGCCACAAGTTAATACATATATTATTATCACAGCTTGAAATCATAAGGTCAATCATTTACAAGAAAATTAAAAAAGCTTCATCTCGATATCTTTAATAGTTTCACATAAGATACACGTAAATCGAGTGTTACATTTCTTATTCTTACTTTGCTAATTCATTTAAATATGAAAACCTAAAATTTTACTAATTCTAGGGCTGAAAAGTTCTCACAAATTCGTATAATACTTTAATTTAAACTAAAAAGAAATAAATTTCTAGGTTCTACTCTTCTCTGCGCTACTTTCATTCTGATTAAAAGCTTTCTAGCTAGCTTTCAAATTAAAAATATCTCATAGAAATGCGTAAAACCTTTTGATTATAGATAACAAGATTATGGAGTTAAGTATTTTTAATAGAGGTGATGTGGATGTTTGACACCCGATTTTAATTTAAGTAACAACAAAAAACAAAAAAATGGAATGTTATTAATATAAATACCATCTACTTTTTTTTGTCAAGTCAAGAAAAACTACATGAATATTCGAAAACTATTATTCCAAAAGTTTTTAACAATAAATTTGTTTTTAATGACTGTTATTTTATGATCAATTTAAAAATATTTTTGGTTTTTATATTTATATTAGTTGTTTTTCCTAATGTTGCTTAAAGAACGGGCAGTATTACTGGCCAGTGGGTAATTTTTTTTTTTTACTTTAATGACATTTTAATTTTTATTATGTCTTGGAGAGGAACATTTTAGTAAATTTTTGTAAAAATATGAAGAAATTGAGCTTTATTTAAGAATCGTATCAATGCCTATTCTATCTAGTCGTTTAAAATAACTATCATTGTTAATTTTCTTAGAAATTTCATCTGATCTGATGTCCTTGACCATCACTTTGATATTGATTAAAGGAGGAGTGTTGTAAGTTTAAAGTGTTTATTTGTGCGTCCGTGTGTTTCTCAGTGACATCGTAGCCCTTAAACGGTCGAACTGACTTGATTGAGAACATTTTATAGCTAAGTTTCCAAAAATCGGTTTTCAAAAAATAAATCGTATTTGACGGAGGTTTTTTAAATTTTGAAAATTTCACTTGTTCAACCATTTCGAGAGTTTCAAGAAGTAATTATTTACGTAGGGAATTGTTAATACGACTGACAAAAAAAAATCTCATGTTCCAAATCAATAATGTACTCAGTTTACCTCGACCGACACAAAATTTTATTATTATTTTAAAATATACAATTTTGTTTAATCAAATTTTTGACATTTTCTTTATATCAAGATCTCCGTCTATCCAGAATACCCAAAAACAATTTTTGAGTTGTAAATAATTTACATTATTAAGTACATTATATCGATTTTCTCATATTTTAGTAATTTTAAAGTACCTATCAGTTTCCAAGTTTTTGTATAAGTTTTGGGAAACAAAATTGGTTTTTTAATAACTTAAAATACTTATTTCATGAGTTTATCGCTTAAAAAATAATTATCCATTGAAAAAAATTGAAATTTAAGTTTACCAGAAATAGTTGTGCCAAAATAGGTCAAATTTTCATAATTTTTTTAAGATTTATGCCTCAACTATCATGTTCTGTACCACCCCCAGCTTTGTCTTTTTCATAATATATTTATAGTGGGTATAACAATATTTATTAAAAAACTATGGAAATAAATCAAAAAAATATTCACATTAAAAACACACACATACTAAATTAAAAGCTTAAAAAAATGAAAATGAGTGAAAAATTATTTCCCAATACAAATATTAAATCTACAGTATGTCTACGGGTGGAGTTCTTAAAAGAAACTCAGGGCGGAGTTCTTAAAAGAAACTTCTCAACAGCGTACTAGAATTATCAAATATTATATTTTATAACTGTCATGACATTAACTTGATTCGTTAACGCAATTAGAATGTTAAAATTATAAATATCTCTGTAACTCTTGGCAAAAATTTAATTTCCACAACTTTGACAAAGATCAGAACTTCCAATCTTTAATATTAGACACTTAATTTTAATTGTTGTGTTCCATCTTTCTCACTTAACTTAAAATTTCTTCTATTGCTTTTGCTTTGGGTTGTCCAAAAAGAACCGTTATTAAAACTACAAAAGAAGAAATATTTTAGATAGTATCAAAAGTTTTGTATACACGTAAGTACAACTTTTATTCCAAAGTTTCAAGTTTTTACTTCGGTCGATACTTCTCATGACTGATTATCATTTTTATTTTCAATCCTAGATGGCGGACATAGATAATATACAACCATTGACTTTAGAGTTATACATAGACTAAGCATCGCTTATCTTTCCGTACAGTGAGAAACATGCCAACATCTGAGGTAATTGAGGTCAGCTAGGGATATTTATTAAAAAAAATACATTTATCAAAAGAATATAGGGACATTTATCAAAAAAATATACATTGAATATGGGGACATTTACATAAAATGTTGTGATTTCACCGAACTTTTTCGCTTTATGACTTAAAAAAATACTTATCACGTATCACTTTACATTTTTTCTTACTAATCTATAATGGATTTTACCTAAGCAATTACCTCAGATGTTGGCAAGCTTACAATCGTTTGCTCAGTCTATGTAACTCTAACGTCAATGTATATAACTTAACATGGTTCATAATTTAAATAAATGTAGGTCTTTTTAAAAAATTCTTGGTTTGAGAATGTCAAAATTATCTGAATTATTTTTGAAAATCAAAAACATCGAGAAACTGTATTTAAATATCTAGTAGTGAAAATAAAAAGACATGTATGCATTATATGAATTCTTAACTTGGTTTCACTGTATATGCATTTTACTTTTTAAAAATATACGTAATCTTTTAAAATAATATAACATTAGTAAAAATATTTTCTTTTATAAAATATTAATAATAATAAATAATCATAAGTTTTCCTCGTGTGTGTTTATAGTTAAAACATAGTGCGGAGACGGAAAATTTTACATAATAATGGTAATAAAATTTTCTTCCATTTTGTAAGACATTAAAGTAATGAACAACTAAAACACCATTATTCACTAAATTTAACTAAATTTATGTGAATAACAAAATACTTAATCAAAATTTTATCAACTATTTCAATATAAAGGAAGGATAAGCATACCAATTCATTTATTTGGTTTGGTAGTGTAGCGTTGGTATGTTTGAATAGAGAAAACAAACTTAGAATGTGTGTGTTTGGACTACGACTATAACTAACTCCATCTATTGTTTATACAATAAAAATAATGTATGGAAAATGCTAACAACATAAATATGAACGTTAACGGTGTGATATGAATTTGTTTAAACTTATGTAATAAAAACTTTTTATTAATTAAGAACATTGCGTCAATATTATTTCGTGTATTATGTTTTCGAGCCATGAGCAGTTTTTTTTTATATTGCGATGTGAAAAACGAACGAATTTACACTCAGAATTCCATAATCAAGAATTAACAGCCAAATGTTGCTCAATTTGTAAATGGTAATTTATTAACGTTTAAGGTCGATGTTTTCTTTGAAGTAAAAACTTTTTTTGGCACGTTGAGCACTTTTTATGTGAAAAAAAATCATGGAACTTGTGTCATCATCATCGATTGCTCCACACATACTACATTGAAAACAACGAGTATATGCGTTAATCAATGCATCTAAGTAAGAGGTATTATAGGTGTGCAATGAAATTGCAAAAGTGACTTGTATCGTGGCTTCGATGTACTTTAAGCCAGGCATGGGCGAGTTATTTTCAGTCGAAGTCACCATTATTATAACTTTATTGGGTGCTATAAATTTTATTGTGTGTCTCTTTATCCAAGTCCGCATTGCTCATAGAGGAGAAAGCGAGACGGGTATACGACTCGTCTACCTATCTCAGTTTCTCTTATAGTAATGAGATAAGGAAAAAAATGTTGTCTCTCTGTCTTACTCGTATTTATAGTTGCCACTGGTTAGATTTTCACTGTTTTACTCGTATTTTAGATACAGAAGTATGATTGACTTATCAAAGCCACGTTTGCCCATGCCTGCTTTAAGCTAATACGACAGTTCTTCTGTTGTGTGCGTGCAGAGAGTAGATGCTTTGCTTAACTCATGTATTCTTTCATACTCGTGATATATGCCTTGATGTAAATCGAACATATAGTATAAATCATCAATGGAATTTTCGATTTGCTACGGAAGAGCTACTTTGAACAAACTCGCACGTTACCGTATGCATTATTTTTTCTCATAGGTAGTAGAAATTAAAAAAACTTGAGAATATAAAACGAATGAAAAAGCTGGTCGGGGTCACATTGTTAAATGTCATACCTTTTAGGATTACTTTGAACAGCACTGTTTACATGAATAATAGTTTCTTATGAAGAAGAAAGGTAATAAAAAACATTTCATAAAGGTACATTTTTTTTATGAAATAAAAAAAAATTTATAAGACATTTTGCCGGAAAAAATAAAAAGATAAATATAAATATTTCAAATCTTTTATAACTCACATACAAAACCAACCAAATGTTAATCATATAGTAAATATCATCTACACATTCTGTAATAAAGATTCAAACATGTTAGTTTTATCGGAAAGAACATGAGACGAGTCTCGTGAGGGCACCATAA
Organism: Chrysoperla carnea; assembly: GCF_905475395.1. Taxonomy (NCBI): domain Eukaryota; kingdom Metazoa; phylum Arthropoda; class Insecta; order Neuroptera; family Chrysopidae; genus Chrysoperla; species Chrysoperla carnea. The sequence goes on from NC_058339.1 coordinate 50,745,752, forward strand.
TACTGTATTTAACATGGGAGCGTTTTATTACTAAATATCAAATTCGTACCGTTAACGACCTAATACATTTCTTTGTTCATAAAAAAGCTGAAGCAAGCTCTGAAACAGTCATAAGCGTAACGGAGTAGAAAATAACTCACCATGCGCGAATCTTAAAATTTTTTAAAGTGAAACAAAGCCACAACGAAACGTGACCGGGTTTTATTAAACTTTAATTACTCATACTATAATAAATTTCAAAAAATCAAAATTATTATAAAGTTTTATATTTTCACTTCTGTCCTGATTGCCTATCCATTTTTTATTTTTTTTGAAAGGCACATCTATAATTAGTTTGTTTAGTTTTGAACTGACACTAGACCCTTTGTTTAGTTGAAACCTGTGTCAATTTTGTTGTCAATTATGTTTCTGAGATATCGAATTAATTGAGCTGAGATATCGGCTTTCGTGCACTATTTTCAGACGTCCAATTAGTAAATTGGCTGGCTCATTTTTAGCATTTTTTTCGTTAAAAGTATAATGGAGTGAATGGAAACAAAAAATTCCCCTATTTTATTTACATTTTGGATTTTGTGTACTCATTGTAAAATCAGTAAAAACAAAATCAAATTGTTCCAGTAACTACTCTCCTTAGGCGAACATTACGTTTTATAAAAAATCTTGAAGGCGAATATTGTTGTCTATATTTGAACTTTATCTTCTGTAGTCGTGATTTGCGAACAATGGGCATGGATGATGATGTAGTTTTATTGAATGTCGAACAAAAGAATTTTTCCATATATTATTCCATGATCTTCTTGTTAGAACATCAGAAAAGAGGATATTCATCCAATTTGGGAAACTGAGGAATATAATCGAAAATTTTTATACACCCCGTGAAATAAAACTACCGAGAATAGAAGACATCTCATAAGACATAAAGAACATCTTTTTTAAAGTCTCAACAGTGATATACTTTTTAACCGACTTCAAACAAAAATGAAGGAGTTTATCAATTCGAATGTATTTTTTTTAATGTGTGTTACCTCAGAACTTCCGACTGGGTGAACCGATTTTGATGATTCTTTATCTGTTTGAAAGCTGGTACTTCCCGTGTGGTTCAGTTCTGAGAACGGCATTAATGAGAAAAGCATAAAAGTCTTAAATTTGCATTAAGAATGCACGACAATAGGACAAATAACTCAATATCGCGCCAACCGATTTCGATGATTCTTCGAATTCTCTACAAAATAACAAAAAGAAAACCGACTTCAAAACAAATTAATAAAATAACGATAATAAAATGTGGTTAAAATTATTGTTATCTTTGGAGTCGGTGTCAACCAAGCTACTGTAGCAAACTGTTCTGTCAGAGTTGTTTGGCTGACACCGACTTCAAAAATAACAATAGTTTTAACTACATTAATTTATCGTTATTTTTTTTACTATTTAGTGCATATTTATTTGTTTTGAAAAAGTTTTTCTTTTGAAGTCAGTTTGCTTTTTGTTAAAAGTTTTTTTTATTTTGTAATTGTGCTTATTAAAGCAATTAGGGATGAACAATATTTGGATTTGATTTAGTCGTTGAAATATTTTTTATATTTTTTTAGTAGACATTATGTAAAAAATTATTATGTTTTTTCTTAACAAATTTTAATATTGATTATCATGAATGAGATGAAAAAACACTGCCAATGAAAGAAAACATTTTCATAATTGGCAAAAGATATTATTACTCCTACCCTATCCTCTCGATTGTCTTGGACAAAATTTTCACTGTACACTTGTTCAGCTATAGTTTCTGATGAATATTTTTTTAAAAACTTTCTGATCCTTATACTGGGTGGCCTTCAAAGCTGGAAACAACTGAGACAATAGAATTACCTATGTAAAATATAATTTTCAACCAGTAGGAAGTTTCTGGTATCCTATTCTTTATTTAAAAAAAACATATTATCACTAAAGTGTAGAAAGATTGATAGTTTTAACCTTGTTAAGACAAGCAAAAAAGATTATGGGGGACATCCTGTCACACCATGTACAATCAATTTGATCAAAACTTGCAAGCAGACATGTAGTTTTAATTCTTAATAATTGACATTATAAAAATGCATAAAGAATTATGTAATCCAACTTATATAATATTTTTTAAAAGTTTTTTATCCCGAACATAAGCTGGTATAAAGCCAAATTCATACAAACTTTGTGTTACAACATAGTGAGCTTCAATTATTTTTTTTCTTCATCAAAGTAAATGATATAATAAATATGTTTCTTACTTTAAAAGACTCATAATTTTTTGTAATTAAGTGTTGAAATTTACATCAAAAGTTTTAAACATATTTATTGAAGATTTATAAATAAAAATGGGTCAATGATATTTGGAAAACCTTCTTTTTAGTTATTAATTTTAAATCATATTAAATTTTTTTTTTTTTGTATATAAAAAAAAAATTGTATTTTAAAGGTCGACATTCATAGAATTATAGAAGTCTTGGATCAAAACACGAAGTTCATTCTAAGAAACGACATCATAGATAACGTGTGATTGAATTAATGAAAGTCTTGCAAGTTCCTCTCATAATTATCTTCTTCTCAGAGCTAGTAGCAGCTTAAACCGATTTTTTGTTGATTAAGAGTAAATAGAACTTCATTTTCCCCACTTGTGCTTCGATAACAGCCATCGAATCCAAAGTAAACTTTTCTTTTTATAAAATCGGACCTGAGAATACAAAAATTCAAGGAATCAGAATCTCTTTTTTGTTTATGAGAGTTTTCCCTAAACCAGGTTTTTACTTATACAGGTACAAAAATGGTTTTTCTTACTTATAGAGGTTTTAAAGAGTTAAAATGACGGGGTTTGGAAATTCTTCTCACCTGTAAAGTTTTCTCGTATAGTTACTGCCTCGGAAATAGGAATGTCTTTCCAGAATATGAACGATAATTTAATGTAAATTGTCCCCGAGGTACAACACTTTACCGGTTTATTTTTATTGTAAATTCTTGAAAATTTCTTTTTAAATTTATAAATATTTAGTCAAAAAAAATTTTATCTGTCCTTTATCGATTTTAAAATAGAGTAGGTACGTGGAAAATTTTTCTGGAAATTATTAATGTGGTATATTAAATGACCTTCAGTTATTTTAGATTTATTGTTTGGCACAGGCTCTAGACAACTCATAAATTTGTAAAGTTAGATTACATCTAGGGGCGCTTGATATTGTATTTAACAAAATTTTGTAAAATACGTTTCTATTCATATTATTAAGTTTGAAAAATTCATTTTTAATTTTACAAAGAAGTGTATTAGATCTGAAATTTTTGCAAAATAGGGAGACATGGCGCAGCATCAGCAGCTATTACACCTACTTTTTCGCCCCTATTTCACCTAATAGTTTTATGGGGAAGTTTTTTAAATTTTGTAGTATTTTTCTCTCCAATCTAAAAGTTATATTTAGCGAAACTAATTTTTCTGTTTACGCGCAATAGTAAGTGAACATTCACAGAACTGTCAAATTATATGAACCTCTGTGGCCGAATCTTAGTCTTCCTCGGCTTTTAACGGTTGATAACGGCTGTTTTGATAATTGCCTGTCAAATTTATGTTCTTATAAACTGAGATGCCAAAATTTACAATGGAGCAGAAGTAAGTTCCATTTCAAGTAACAAATATTGATTATAATTGTAAAAATTTCTCTCGATGAGACGGTAGATTAGGACAATTGCTCCTCTCTGGATTTACGATTGAGTTATTTGACCAAGTAGGTAACTTTTTATGTCGAAATAATGTTGAATTTATGAAATTTTGTAGTCCAAAAGTTTCTGAAGTCTCTACCTCCTCTACATCAAAATATTATGTTTATTCCTCCCCCCTCCTTGGGTCAAATTTTAAATTTTTTTTTTAAATTCAAATATTATTTGAATGTTTTTTTAAACTTAAATTTTTTCTGACACGGAAACTTAAAAAAGTTTTATTTATTTGCATAGCCTTTTTTGAATTATTATTTATTAATATTATGGAATTTTATCCTAGCGTCCACCATCAAATAGTTAATCGTTATCCCATTGTCATCGGTCCGTGAAATCTGTGTGAAGTTTCAATTCAATTCAAGATTCCTTTTCGTAGATACATGCCAAGCGCATAAACGCGCGTTAAAAGTGATAGAAACACTGTTGGACAGTAGTTAAGCTTCTCTCAAAATCAGTCGGTTAAAATACTTACGAAAATCTCGAGTAAATTAGAATACACGAAACTCGAAGTGACACTTCATTTGGCTACCGTACTAACATTTCTACTTTTGTTGATACTCTAAGTCAACACAATAAATATAGCCGAGTTTTTTTTTCTTCTTAAACATAGACCACCACCACGTGTGTGCCAACGAACATGGCCGAATTATATTATATGTAACAAAAAATAAATAAAATGAAATAATATCAGCATATGTATGTTCTGTGTGTGGTTTATTTCAGTTTTATTCTTTTTTGTGTTTTTACTAACGTCCTATATTTTTATGTTTTTAAAGCTATAAACGGATTATTATTAATATAGGAAATATTATTATGTGCTGTTAAGTGTCTTTGGTTAGTTACAAAGAAAAAAACCAGACCAGACAGCATATTATATAAGTTAATTTTGTAAATATTAGGGATTCTTAAACTAAGATTAACTTCTTCATATTTATTTTATTTATCTAAATTCTAAATGCTGTTTATAGTACTTGAAAGCATATAGTCTGGCCTTCATAAACGCAGTGCTGGCTGTAGGGTTGGACTCCGCGCTCTACTTAACCACTTCATTTGAATACCTATTTCTATCGATCTAAAGAAAAACTAAACGAAGTATATTAATTCTCATTATAGACAACCAAGTTTCGAACAAGCTATTAAAATTTGCCTATTCAGTTACTTTTCAGCAACTGATGAGTCTATGGGTACTGATGAATCAATAACTACACTGAAAAAAAATTAAAATAGTGATAGCCTCATTCCGAATTTGGCCGTTTCATATTGAAATAAAGTAAAAATACTTTCAAACAATTGCCTAACGATTAAAACAAGTACAGCTAAATTATTTGTATTTATAATAGAATGGGATTGAAATTAAAATATGAATTCATTGATACAAACCCATTGAAGTTAAATAAACAAAATTATTACTTCTATGAAAGAGATTGATTTTAGTTTAAAGTCATGCATTTTATTGATGGAAAATAAAATTGTACTTAGTTGGATTATATAAACGTGTAAATCAAGCGAATCGATGAATTAAAAGAAAATTTCTTTTCGTTTGATTTAAATAAAGAATTTGGTTATTATGATCGCATATCTATCATGTCTATTCCATATGTGGTTGAGCCAACTTCACGAAGGTTGTTGTTACCGGTAAACAGAGAGTTTGAAATAAACATATTGATCATTTTTATAACATTTACCATATTTTTTGGTAAATATCTAACAAGCATCGATAGCGCAGTTGGTTAAGCTGTAGACTTAGGACATTAAAATCATTAGTAATCCATATGTCGCTGGTACAAATCCGATTTAAATAAATCTAACTTCTTTTTTTTTTTTAAATAAACCTATTAGCAAGTATAAACCTTTCCTTTTTTCTGCTTGTGTAATTGTGACAATCACATCAGTATTTTGTTATAATATTTATAAGTAGTAGAACCAATCAAAAAAAAGATTGTTTAAAACTATGTTGCATTTCAAAACAACAATATTTGAAATTTATAGACAGTATATTACTTTCATACAAACAACTCATGTGTTTGTGTCAACTTCACCACTCTACCCCGTACGGTAGTTGTATCACGTATGATTTCGCGATGACGTTGAGACAACCTCATATTAGTTGGTATGAAGTTTTTTTTCCCTTCTTTTGAAACAACAGAAACTTACAATCCAGAGCGAACAATTGGAACTTCGTTACCAGAAAATCCGCTGTATCTCCACAAATAATGCAAATTTTGAATCCATTTAAGGACATATGCTAAAGGTTTTTGAAAAAATCGATTTCTTCAAATTTCTAGACCAGAATACTATCTTAAACAAAAATTTTACTCCTGAAAATTATTTCTGTAAAACTAATAATTACGATAATAATTGATTTTATGAATTGGTATAATATTCAAAAACAAATGTATTCCAGGTCAGGTTTTCATCTGTTTCTCTTGCATATAAAGCGAGTATTTTATGTCTAAGCCGCACAACTCTGTTATAATCCAACAATTAATATTGAAGTGTTTCAGGCAGTTGTAGAGTTGTATTTTTATCATCTGGGTGGTTAAAAAGGTCATATGAAGCATTTCATCCTTTTATCGCCCTCCAACTTGCGTACATACAAAGTGAAAACAAACCTAACGCAAACTAAACAAAATCTATAAAAGAAGAGCCGATATAAGACTCAGACAGCATTGGCTCAGAACATTATAAAACCGTCTATAAAACGATTATTTTTATTTACATATATAATACGATATGTTTATAAATATAATTTTACTCTTTACTCGTCTACAACACAAAATGAGTAAAAGAGTAAAAAAAAAAGATCAACAAGAAATGTAAAAGTCAATAAAATACAAATCAAATACAGGATACTAATAAATAAGGAAATGTGAATTTTATATTACTATCATATCGACCAATAGAAATACGTTGCTCATTTTATAAAATATATAAACGTATATCTGTAGAAACATCACTTGAAATATGATAAGTGAGCTTGTGATTTCTATGTAGCTTCTTAGATTAATATTGAGTGTCCCAATTTGTACACAAGTTTTTCTTTTTCTACAATTTCCGGAATTGAACTAGTTCCAAATCAATGTAGATGGTTTATTAAAAATAAAGTTCTGTTTAAATAAGACATCATCTCTTAGAAAAAATTGTTAAAATATCCTTTTAAAACAGTACAGTGGACCCCCGGTAATCCGGCGTCGCTTGTAATCCGAACTATTTTTTTTATATTGAAAGATGGTAAGTAGATACCCATTATTGAATATAACATATAGAATCTTATCATTGGATTTGTGATTTGTCGGATTACAAGGTACTCTTTTGTAAAAAATTTCGGGCTATAGAGGGTCTCAGGCGGTGCAAAACGTTTGTCGGATTACCGGGGGTCCACTGTAATGCATATTTGAGTTGAAAAAAGTTTCTCTTTAAACTTTTCTTTTTGTAATTGAGCTGGTAACGTTTGTTATGTCTAAAACTCGAACTTTCCATGGAAATTGTAAATTAAATTTCGATTTTCCATTGCCAAGTTATAAATGATTTTGTAAGAGGTCATTAAACATTCCCTAAAACTAAAAGATCTCGATAAATCAACGTGTAAGTTTTTGATTACAAGTATGCTTATATCTCGAGCGAAAAATCATACATTTATGAAACGCACGTCAAATTGGTGGGGAAAATAACTTTAAAATCAGCAATTTTCAGAGCTTTTTGGGGAAATGAGAAATAAACGCTGTAAGCAAAACCACTTTGAAGTGTCGGGCGTACATCATTCTTCATTAATTTCAATATAAGGAAAGAAATACTCAAATACAGCCGTCTTGAAATCAACTTTCTCGTGACGTTTATAATTTTATACGTAACGAATGGAATTCGATTGTTACACCCAATACATATTACACATGTTGTATTTTATAATATGTAAAATTTAAAATAAAATTATTAAAATGTAGTTAAAATTATATTACTTTTATATTTATTATATTTTCAATTTTATTGTTTAACTTGTCAACTATTATATTCACTATTCAGAATACAAAAAGAATCTGGACATGTGATGTAATATAATTTAATGTTCGTCATCTGATGAATTATGAATCTATTGTATAGTTTATATACAGGCTGTGCATAAGTCTTTACCCATCTTTGGTACCTATATACTCAGTATATCCGCTACGGAAAGGTTAGGTTAGTTTTGATTAGAGTGGCTGTACTGGGTTTAATACCTATATACTTATATACTCAGTATATCCTCTAGTAATTTGTTACTAGTGTTTGAAAAAAAAAATGAAACTATTATAGAACCACCTGAGGAGCATGACCTTTCAAAATTGGTCCACAAATGGCAGGGAAATTGGTTATCATACATAAGAATTGGCAGAAAAATTGATTATCATACATCATTCACTGATGGAAACCTGATTCCCTACTTCTACCGTTAGAACGAGTTTTTAGTTCAATAGTATACCCAATCAATAAAAAAACTGATCAAAATCAAAGTACTTTGGAAATCTTCCCCTTTTCTCTTTTTTCGTCAGGTAAAAAAATTACGGTAACCAAAGATTGTCTTCCCGTGATCTTCATCATTACATTTTCTATTTTGCATCCATCGTATTTTTGAATTATGACACCCGTACTATTCACAGAAAATAAAAAGGTTTTCTTGCTTTTGCTTAAGTATATTTTTTGCGTTTTTAAAGACATAAATTTTCTTAATACAAAAAAAAATTTCTTGCTTCGAAAAATTTTTCGAACAAGTAACTTTCTTCTCTTTTCAAGAAAATTTTTTTCTTATAATATTTTAAAAAGAGTAAAAGAACCCTTTTCTTCGGAGACGTTAAACTTTATTTTTCTTTAATTTATGGATATTTTTATAAACATTAAAGACATTATGCTACAAACTTATTTCGTATAGAATCTATTTTCTAATGATATATTATGAGAAAATACCCCTATTTTTGTAGGAAAAAATATTTACTTTTCATTTTCTTATATAATAATATTATATTTACATGTATATAAAAATAACTTATTTAATAGCAAATTTTTTAAAGGTAAATATTTTATTATATTTATTATATTATATTTATTTAAATATATAGATATATTATATTTATTTAAATATTGAGACTCTTTTTATCATTTTTTTATTATAATTAAATATGTAGAGTACTCATGTGTAGAATGTAGATATACTCAATTCATATGTGTTCAAAAAAACTGAACAATTCTAATGTTTTCTTAAAAAAATCAATCATGTATCTTTGAATTCAAATAATGCATAAAAAAATATTTTAATACCAACTTTGAATAATCGAATATAATGGTTTCTAGGTTAGAAGTAGGATGGTTGTATCGATTTGGGAAGAGATTCCTTGTGCACCCTGTACTTAAAAAAACCATTAAACTCTTAAAAAGTTTGGCTTTGAAACACCTTTTTTGGAGCTTTATTTTGAAACACCATTTTTGCAATGATGGACATTGACACAACAATCGTCTGGTAATTATAGTGCCCGAAGTTCGTCAAATGGAAACCCATCCAAGCCAATAAATTTTATTAATTTTAAATTACACGAAAATAACATAGTTCCTTCCGGGAGTTCCACAACATACCTCGCTCTTTTTTATCCCAACAGAACGTATTCTTGTAATGACTGATTATGCAGATTGTCAGAATCATTTCGATCTTAACATATATATATATGTCCTAGCCTGATTCTTTATAATTTCATCGATAATATCCTTTACCAATTTGATTGACAGTAAATGGACAGTTCTAAATCTCCCACACTAGCATTTCCTTCAGTAGAATCTTAGTTTTGGTTAGAGTGGCTGTCCTGGGGTGGCATACATTTAAATCATAGCGTCCGTTGTGAAATCAAAAGGGGTTGGCCCATTTCCGGCCACTATTCCATAAACACTTTTGAGCTGTTTAGGAACGGAGAGGTCGTCAAAGAAAGGCTAGTTCAAGTAAGTCCATCTCCTCATGGCAAGAGCTGGACAGTGACAGAGAAGATGAGACATCGTCTCCTCCTCCCCACTGTGACAGTTCCTGCAAAAGTCATGATACACTGTCAGGTCCAGCCAGATTCCTGTAATATCCGCAACAATTTTGCTAATAGAGGCACTTGGAAGCGATATAAGATTTCGAAATTTCTACGATTGTACCCAGACCATATCTGTCTTGTAGTACTACAAGTACGTTCCTACCTCCATCTAATATTGGCTTTTGATATCCCCTTTAAGGAGTTAGAAAGACTGAGCTGAAGGATTTGAAGTTAGAAAGACTGAGCTGAAGGATTTTAAAGTTACTTGGCTGTCGGTGAAGATAATAATGTCGCTGCACCGGAGAATGTTCTGTCTTATACATTCACAAACCTCGTAAATAGCCACCACTTTCGCTTGATACACGTTACAGTGATCCGGTGGCCGAAATGATAGCCGTAATTCGAGATTTTCAGAGAAAATCATACAGCCTACCTTAAAATATCACGCCCTTTGGTTTAACCAAGTTTTCATCCCAGTCCTGTAGTAGAATTCTAAGTGATTCAATTTTTTTGTTTTGTCTACAAAATAAGTAAATAAATAAAATACTGTTTTAATATACTATACTATGTTTCATATCGTCAAATTTTATTAATATTTGACTCGTTATTAGTAACTTTAAAGTCATAACAAACTTTTCAATGCAAATATATCTTTAAAAGGTTATAAATATTATTTATTAATACTTTTGTGGATTAATTTAAAAGATTGTTTCAAAGGTTTAACATTGTTGCTTAAGTTTAGATTGAGCTCGATATGAAAAAAATTGAGAGTTATAAATGAATTTCAGAATTTCGAAATTGTTTTTAAACATGCTGTTTTGTATGACGGAACATGTATGTGTATAAATGCAAATTCTTCAAAATTTTCTTTTATGATACTGATTTTGGTGTAAAACGAAGGTCTACTCCATTGAATTAACTAACTAACGCACTGATTCTAATCATTTTTAAGAAAGCTAATGTTTTATTTTTTCTAAACTAAGTTCTGTTGTACAGTTGAAAGTGGCCCTACGTAAAGCTCCAAGGTTATGTAAATGTCTCCTGCAGTTTAAAATCAAGGGACCTTAAATTAATTTATAACAATATTTTAATTATTTTTATTTTGTTTTTAGTGTGGCCCACAAAAAAAAAGATAAAAAAATACCAGTGGCATTAAAATTAACATAAAACCAAGTACAGCTTGTAGTATTCATTGTTAAATGTTGATTTTGCAAAAATCCAGTTTGAAATAAAACTTACTCACCCGTAATAAAGTAGTCGAAAAACCACTAAAAAAAACATATCTCATTGAAATATAATATTCAAGTTCATTATCAAACTTGAATTATAACAACAAAAAATTATTACAATTTTCACATAAATAAGCAAGCAATAAAGAGAACCATGCCAAATTTTTCAAATATAAAAAATAACTTAGTGAATAACTACAGTGAAAACTATTTACATCTTCATCGAGAGGATTATCATGGAAAATTTTACCGATCGGCTGCAAGTTCATTTTGAAATTGTTCAGCAAATTGGATGAGCGTAATAATATGATCAATACAATTTACGAAATTTTAAAAACCTACGACAAAAAAGGAAATTTTTGTAACAATAATTATTATAATTTTATATTTTCATTAATGAAGCCAATAGATTTATACAAAGAGATTAAAAGCAATCAAGTGTGGAGTAATTGAGAGCCTCCATAAGCACTTTTTAGTCGTCATCTGAACTTTTATACAAATTTGTATCGGCTAATTTGGGGAGCTGTAGAAATGTACAAATTTCTTTAAACTTAGCGAAAGGCACTCTCGATCGAACAAACAAATAAAAAAAACTAAATCAAAATCAGTTTATTCCTGTAAGAACTACGATTCCACAGATAGGCATGCAGATACACAACACCCCTCATTTTGCGACGAGGTTTAATAAAATTCCTATATATTATAAATATGAAAGTAAGGATGTTTGTTTGTTTGTTACGCTTTAACGCAAAAACTACCAAATGGATTTGAATAAAACTATACAACAATATAGCTTATACATCAGAATAACAAATGAGCTTGTAATTTATAAAGATATATTTTTTAAAAAAATTTAATTTAATCTGAGATTTTAAAAAGAATTCCTCTCCATCTTTTCTGATATAGTTAATGAATTATGATTATTAAAAAAACTTTAAAACTGTACGTATATTTTACCTAAACTTCTTTAATAAGTTCATTGTAGTAATAATCTTTATAATTTAAAGAATGACATTTTTAAACAGCCTTAAACTTTTGAAATATTTTCAATTTTTGATAATTTAAATATTTTTATTGAAATTTATTTTCTTGTCAACCTCCTTACTCACATAAAATTCCTCTTTGTCTACAGCTACATAAACAATGTCGCTATAAATAGTTTTCACTGTAGTTTCACTGATTTACATGCGAATGATGCCGGTTCATTTCAAGGTCTCTCATTTAGATTCACACCATTCGATAACTTGAATGACGTACTGTGTATTATTGTTACGATTATTATTAAATTTTTTACACCAGGTATATGTGATTTTTTTTCGTAATTATAACCTTGACCTTGGCATTGTATATTTTTATCTGTTTCTGTAACATTTTTACACCCTTTTCATAATAAGTCTACTCTTTTGAAGTACACGTTTGTTATTTTATAATCAAAAATTGTTTTGCCTTTGGCTGAATTACATAATATGTTATTAATGGATTTATTTTTTGTTTGAATATCTCTCAATTAAGTAGTACTTATAAATTTATAATATTCATGATTAATGTGTCTATAACAAAATTAATCTAGCCGTGGTGAAAATGGCTTTTAGAAGTGAATCTAACAACTTTCTGATTCAGTTTCTTATTGTATTCATTATGCATTTATAGTAGAATCTATTTTCTACAACTTCAAGATTTCAAATAATTTAAGACACGTTAAAACGTTCTTGATCAAATTGGTCAGATAATTTGTTGAAGATTCAAATTATTGCTCAATAAAAATTTACACCAATAATTTAATGTTATTCTCGCATGAACATCTCCAAACGCAAAGATATTTTGTCAATTTTCGAGGTCGAATTTTCGATTAGAAAAAGCTAAAAATCAATGCTATACGAATTTGTTCGGTTAATTTTGAGGAGTGCATGGAAAATTTGATCCTTAAGCGAGAAGATTGTAGATAAAATATTTTTAAACAATCTTTTACATTATAATGCATCTTTTTTTGGGTTGGCATGGGAAAGACCGAATTAAGTCATTTTCCCTCTAGCCCCGTTCATTTATAGTGCTCTACTGTTTTAATACGAAATTTCATTGTAATATTTATTTAAGTATTAATTTCTAAACGTTTCAAAAAAACTTCATTCTCAATACCCTTTGAGGAAATGAATACGCTTTTAAAATTTTTGACTGGCTTTTAATACCAAAAGTCATTAAATTAATTTTTTTATGTATTTCCGTATCCAGTTTGCTAAATCCATTATGTTTTCTAATTAATTGAGTTATCAAATTTTTAGTATTTCAATCCAAAAATGTATTGAGTAATACGTGAGCCAAGGCTTTTCAAACTCGTAAAATTTTTCTTCCGGGGTATTATTAATTACAATATCATCTGAAATTAATATCTGTTAGACAAAAATTTTACTACTATATCAAATTTAATTTGTCTAAGCAAAGAATTAATAATCCTGCAAAGCAGTGCGATCGACAAAAAAATTCTGTTCGTAGCCTATCGGTCTATATACTACTATTTTCTTAAAAAATAAAAAATATGAACTCACTTTTGGTTGGTTGTAGTCACTTTGTATGAAAAAGGGAAATGTTTCCTTTGAATTTTTTATAAAAATTGTATACAATTTCATTTTTTAAATTAAAATTGATAGATCCCAAATTAAATGAAACAAATTTTAAAAAACGTAACTTTTGTTTATTAGCCATGTCAAATTAGAAAATGATTTGTTTTCTGATGACAAAATTACACTAGAAATAAATTAAACATTTCCATTAGCTATACAAGTAATAATGTTAAAAATGTATACAATTTTATTGTAATTCATGTAGACAATTTTCATTTGTGAAAAATAAAAAATAGTGTTAAAAACGGAAGTAGTATATATAGTATTTAGTTGGTATATAGTTCTGACATCACGATATACATTTCTTGAATACAATGAATTACATTACATTGAGTAGTGAGTGTATAGTTTTATAAAATTATACTCAATAAATATAAATATTTATGAAGGGTATTCAATCACTAAGACCAGGTCAAATAGTATTTTATTCGTTGATTCTTTCTTGGCCCTCAAAAATTCGTGATTTTCTCCACAAAACTTGGCTATTAAGATATTTTAGTTTGTTAGTTTCTTCTCTCACTGTTAGCCGAGAATTGAAATAATCTTCAGAAAAAATGCCATATCTCAAAAGTGCCAATTTTAATCTTTTGAGTTTTCCTTTTTATACCATGTATATTTGAAATATACATAGTATATTAAGTTTAGTCCCAAGTTTGTAACGCTTAAAATATTGATGCTACGAAAAAAGTTTTGGTATAGTTGTTCATAGAATCACCAAATTAGTCCATTTCCGGTGTTCTGTCGTCTGTCTGTCCGTCTGTCATCACGATTACTCAAAAACGAAGAGATATCAAGCTGAAATTTTTTAGCGAGCACGTAAAAAGTTAAGTCAAGTTCGTAAATGAGCAACATAGGTCAATTGGATCATGGGACCGTAGGTCCCATTTTGTAAGTCGTTAAAGAACAAAACTTTAAATGTAAAAAATGTTCCTGATAAAAAAATAAACAACTTTTGTCTGAAAGATTTTTCGTAAACATCACTGATCCCGTGAGAGTGCTAATTATGCGCAAATTGTACAGTATGTATGTTATGGGTATACCTATCAGTTATATATGTGTGACATGTATGTATGTGTAATGTGCCTGAGTAATCAACACTGTCTATACATGGTATTTCAACAATTAACTCAATTGTTTGTTTTCACTTGTAATATTTTATTTGGTACTAAAAACTATCTCCTTCTACCATTTTTTCTAGTTAGCAACGATTTGAGCAATAGCCGAAGAAAACACAAGTATGTGATACAAATCGAATAACCTGAAAAACCTTTTAAAGAAACAAAATAATAACTTTAACTTAACAACAACACAACCACTGTATAGAAATAATTCAATATTTTGACTTCTCTAATAAATTATAATATGATTTATGCTGTCTAGAATATAATAATTTTAATTAAGAATTATACCAATTAATCATAGAAAAATTGTATTATACATAAAGAAGTTATAAGTATAAATTTAAAAATCGCGTGCTGTTTTTAGTTTGTGTAGACAAGTAAAATTCTAAAACTCATTCAATAGTTTTTTTTTTCTTTTCGCTATTTATTTTACTTATAAACAGCAATTTCTACGCTATATAATAATTTGATTTTGATTATTTTTTAATGCTTAACGGCATTGTTTAATCTTTATTGCACGGCTGATATTGCATAGGTATTGTATAATAAGTATGCACTTTTTTGCATATTTAGGGAAGAGTGTAGTACCCGGAGTCAAAATTTATAGTAGTTTGTTTTATAAAAAACAATTTTCAATTCATATTTTATTAATTTATGATTCATGGTACAATATCAAAAAGTACGTCGGATCACATATGCATATCCTTATCTCTGAATACTTTTCAAATACTTTTTTATTTAGCTTGAGGCAAATGAAACATCCTACTACGCTACGTTTCATGGTAATTAACTCTCTATCTTTTATAGTATTCTAAAAAGTGTACACCAAAATTTTGTCCTATTTTGCGTCTTCACGGGTTAATAGTGATATTTACGAAAAATTGTTTTAAACAAAAGTTGTTTATTTTTTTATAAGGAACATTTTTTATCCTTAAATTTTTGTTCTATCTCTAACGGTTTACAAGATGAAATTTAAATGTATAACTTGAAAGAATAGACAAACTTTGAAGCTGTATCTCCGAAACTATCGGTCTACATATTACAATTTAACTTTCTTTAAAAATTACTACTGTTTTTGGTGAAAGACCAGTCTTTCCAGGTTAAAATCGGCAAAAATTGAATTAATATCAAAATTTTCGAAATTTTTCTTCTTTTTCGGCATGATTTGATCGTTTGCCGGGATCGGAAACTTGGATTTAACATTACCAATGCATTGCAAAGAACGTATCAAAGAAACAAACATACCTGATTTAATGCAAGGTTCATCCCTTTTTCAAATTTAATTTTATTGAATCATAAGCAGAAAATAATTATAAAGTGCGAACCTAATGATAATATGAATCAATAGTACAGATCGTTGTTTGATCCAAAGTACATTACGAAACACTAAAAAATAATATTTCTATTTATTTTGAAAAGAAATGAACTTATAGACAATCAATTTCTCGATTGATTGACTTGTGATAAGCGAGCTTGTCAGAACTGTCTTCATATAGTTAGTTAGTCTCTCATAGACAGCAATATTTTGTTCAAGAAACTTTGAATGATTCAAGGTGCAAATAAGTCAAGGCACTACTTCTCACCCAATTTGTATATAGTTAGTTAATTTAAATAAACTTTCTGACAGCACCATAATATAGTGCACAAAAAGAAAAACACACGATATACAAAAAAAAAAATTAAAAAAAAATTGTGTATTGAAAATGGATGGATTTTTTTCTATTTACCTTCTCTCGAAGTTTTCTGTTGTGTTTAAAATACATCATACATTAAATAGTGTTTATTTTGGTAATAAAAGCTTTTTTTACTAAATGGATGAGTACCATATGTTTCATTTAAGTAAAAACTTAATTCTGCACCAAAATATCAAAATCATTTAAATAGTGTAAGGAGAAGAGCAGAGCATGGGATGCTTACAAACTCTAAAATTTCAATTCCCTTTAATTAAGATTACTAGACAAGATATTTGTCAATGTTTAGTTTACGCTGTATGTATCATATTAAATATCATCAACTATTATCGAGAGACCATGATATAAATAAATATCGTATACATGATTAAATGTAAACAAAAACAAAAAGTAATATATCTTTTAATTGTATTATAAAATTCAATGTTAAAGTTTTTAGTTCATTTTTAAAAGTAATATTTTTTTAAAGATTTATATTTGAGAATAAGAAGGGTATGCGTATCAAGGTATGGTGGAAACGGAGAGAAGAAAAGAGCAACACACTATCAATTCTTCAATTACGCTTTATTCGTTTCTTGTGAAAAATCAGAAAATTTGATGCTTTTTTTAAGATAATTTTTCGTTTTTCAAATCAGAAAGCCACACTCCGAATTGACAATAGTACGGTTTCCACATAATTGAAGAATGCATAAATTTTAAGAATTAGGGCCTCATACTTATTACTTCACCTACTTCTGTAAAAATATTTAACAACCAGATTAAATTTAAAATTTCAGCAGAAACATCTGTATATTTAAATATAGGTGTTTTATATTGTGTTTTAAAACTCTGATTCCGTGTAATTTATTCGTAAGTTTGCATAAAATATTTCCATACTCTCATAATTTTTTTTAAATTCTTTTTTTATTATATCAAAAATAAATAAATCAAACCATACAAAGTTTATGAATAAACTTTATATACTATTTCATAGAATTGTTTTCCATTAAATCAAATGCTCCAAACATTTTCATAAGAATTTTATTTTTTTAATAAGCGGAATTAATGGAAATGTTGTGCTGGTTAATTTGTAGCGTTTGAGCAATGTATTTGTTTTATTTTAAACTCAGATAATTTGTAAGAGTATTTCCCAGTATATTTGTTTAAGTACCTAACCTACATTAAGTAAATCTCGATCAAGGAATCACTATATCAAAATTACCACGGGCATTTCTGTGGTTCTAACCTTTCTTCTCTTTAATTGATATATTTCGTATGCTTTATCTCAAAGTATTTGGATACCAAAAAAATGAAAATGATCCAACAAATTTGATATTTTATTTATCAATTAATCATCCTATATGCCTTTTGTGAAAAGTTCATATCGATTCTCTGAACGATTAAGGAGAAATGAACTATATTTTTCAGTATATTGATTTTTGATAAAAATCAATAAAATTATAAATAAAATATTCAAAAATTGTATATGTAAAAATTTTTTCAAAAAACTTACGTGAATTCCAAAAACCATTTCCACTAAACCAAAAACATTGAATTTAGAATAATATTTAATATCAACGATCCCCGTTTTCAATAAACCAACAACTTGAAAGTACTTATTATATCAACATTCTTCTAGTTTTGTAATTTTAGTAAAAAAGGGCTGCCAATCTTCAACATCTTTAAAAAAAAGTACCAATTATTATAATTTCGGTTTAATTAAAATTATATAAACCGTAAAAATTTTTTGCAATTTCTAATTTAGCTTACTTTAAAATCCTCAGTGCCTAATTTTAATTTTAAGTCAAAGTTTTGTCCGAGCAAAGGAGCTAGAAGTTACAAAAATAAAAACAAAAACGATTTATACAATTGCGAGCGATTCAAGTTCGTTTAGAGAAATCGTCGTTAGAGAAATAGTGCTTATTTTGATTCACATTCTTTAGAAAACAGAATAAATTCTGTCAATTAGTTTTTCCTAAAACAATTTATTTTGTTTGTTCGACAAGAAAACTTTTTTAAAGAATTGTTGAAGGGTATACTTTTCAAAGAATGGATTTTGTACTAAGTGAATCCAATTTAAAAAATCTTTCTTTTTTTTTTGTAATGATCAAAATGGATTCTTGGAAAAACTAATTTACGGAAGTTTATTTTGAAATAACAAT
The DNA here is from genome assembly GCF_905475395.1 of Chrysoperla carnea. Lineage (NCBI taxonomy): Eukaryota > Metazoa > Arthropoda > Insecta > Neuroptera > Chrysopidae > Chrysoperla > Chrysoperla carnea. Next base: position 50,764,316 of record NC_058339.1, read on the forward strand.
TTTAGGAATTGAGATACATTGACACAAATGAATAGAATTGTGATTGCAAAATTTTATCTGTATTTACAAATAATAATACTTCTGTAGTTAGACTTATATTTTTGTATAAAAATACAAATTATTTGATACAAGGAAGCTCAATATACGGGAAAGTTGTCAAAGTTGACCATATTATTCGTTTATGCCCACAACTTTCACACAACTTCAAAGGTCTGAATATTTTTCAATATATCGTAAATTGATAAGAAATCAAAAGAGAAAAATACATTTTAAATTTAAAAAAATAAAAATTTAATCCATGTTAGTCAAGATTTACTTTACGGTTTAAGTTGAATGAGTCATCACTGAAATATACAGGATGGCCGTTTAATATATTCACCTAAATATCTCCGTTTGTAGTTAACAAAAAAAAAAAAAACTGAATCAAAAGTTGTAGAGTGGGGTGTACATCATTTTCTGACATCAGATTAAACCTAGTTCTTCGGATTTCTTTAGTAGCTAATTTAGATCCTAAACGGTAAGGGATAGAATAACACTTAAGAGTCGAAGTTGATCCTCATAACGTTAGCTTTCGGAGAAACACGACTTAAAAATAGGTCATTATTGCATTAAAGCAAAACAAAATAAGTGTAAAGTTAATGAATAATTGTGGATCAAAGTCATGTAAACAGACGAATGATCTCTTTTGCTCTAGACAACTTTTGGCTAAAGCATTTTTTCGTAGTTAGCGTGTTATCTTTCGATTTTCGTTTCTTTAATTCGTATTTCTTTAATTCATATGGCGCTGATTGTAACACACAAGTACTGCTAAACCTTTCCACATTTTTTATGATAAAAAAAGAGTTCACTGTCTTAAGGAAAAAAATATATAAATTTAGGTGGGCCTATTTTAAACGTCGACCTAGACTCCTTTCTCCGAATATAATATCAATCTGATGTTATTTTGTATTTTCTAACGATTTTATATAAACATGCAATCGAAAAATAATATTTTTGCTTTTTTTATATTTATATTTCTTTAATATTTGCTTCAGGGTAGCACGCCAGACGAGACACCAATTCCCGGTACAGAACATTCTGGATCATCGGATGATGAAGTACATCATTTATTACATGCTAGTATGTCTACTCCTGTTCAATTTCGAACATCACCACCACTTGAGGCATTAAAGCCTGCAGGACAATTGCATGTTTTATCATCGTTATCGTCAAGTTCTATATCTAATAGTGGTATCACAACAAACATTGGCGCTGTGAAAGGACGTTCACTTAGCCCACCACCCAAACTACTTCATTGTGAACTTAGTCCTAGGAAACGATCCAGGCACGCTAGACATTCACATGTACAAAGGCCATGTTTGGATTTTGAAAAAATGCAGCAGGTATGTAGTTCTTGTAATAAATATACTTTTTATTATGTTAAATTATGAATTTTTTAATCTATTTTTCACAAGGAAAAATCCAAGCTCTACTTAATTACTAAAGTTTTTCTTGATGGAATAATTTCCAATTACAGTAGAACCTCGATAAGTTAAAAACCAAAGGAAATGTTCAATAATTTGAGTTTTTTACTTATCAAGGGTTTAAGTTATTTCTGTATTATAATTTTACTGACTAAAAGTTTTCTAAGCGGTAGATTTTATATGCACAGAGGCATGAGCCACATTGAGAAAGGCTTACAATTAGTATGAAAGGAACTTGTCTAAAAATTTGATAAAAAACTACAAGACTAAATTGTAGCTCTAACAAAAAGTCGTACACGATACTATTCATTTTTCCAGTAACATGGTGGCCACAAAATGTGAAAACTTCAAGGAATTCCGTTAAAAAAAAAAAATTCGGAGAATTATCATTTTCGTAGCAAAGTTCTTAAACAATTTTTTTTAATATTGTTTTTTTAATATTTTGATATTCAAAAAATGGCACATGTGATCTTAATGTCTTAATTCACATTTAGTATTTTGATTTTCAGATCACTTTTTGTAAAATTTTCATTTCAATTTGTTTCAAGGCCATTTAATAGTTTGATCGGGGAATTTTTGAATTATTCAACTGGAAAATTTGGAAATTTCATTTTGGCAAAACAGTGGCCATCAGGAGTAACGAACGAACTTTTACATTTCACATTATACAAATACTTGAGTGTAATTGTAATGTAAGGCTCACCTGAGTGTAATTGTAAAAGTTTGAAATGCAGACTATCACATAGTGATCGATAACTTCCATTCTTGTTTAACGCGGATAATTCTTAAACGTCTAAGAACATATGCAAACAATTATTGTGTGCTCGAGAAAAAATATTTTACTTAAAAATAATTTATTCGGCTATTGCTAAAATTTTGTCTACGTTAAAAAAAAATATTTTAAATCTCAAAACATTTTAAAGATAATCACTTGGACCATGTCTACTGACAATGATTCCACGATTTTTAATTTATTTTACCGTACATTTATGATAAAATAAGAATTGTTTAAAATATTATTACATAATTTACGTATTTCATATTGGCATATTTAATTTAAAACCGTTGTAGAAAAATAAAGCATTCTAAGAAATTGTATTTCTGAAAGTGTTTCGCAGAATATAACAGAAAAAAAAAACAATTAACAAATAATTTATCAATTGTTAAACATAAATTTTTTTCCCTTTTAACACACATACACGTATAAATATACAAACACCATCTACATCCTATAATAATTATAATTACAAATTAATTATCATTTATTTTAACAAACGTTTTACTTAAAGATACTTACAAAAAGAGTATAAATAAGTATACAAGACACAAATCAAACCATTTCGTATTAAACTTCACCATTAATTATGTTTGTGTTAGGAGGCATTGTAAAAACATCGTGTAGTAGTTTACTCTTTCTATTCTTATACATTCAGGTTATTCGATAAATGTATTTAAACAGATATAGGGTACATATCATCTGCTTTTTTCGAATAGAAAGGCAATTATCGACTATAATTGCTCCGGGGCATCGACTTTGTTTACGATTTTAGGCGACAAAAACACGTCTACTCGTCAAATGAATTCGATTTTGTGAACCAAAATTATTGTTGAAAATAGTGTATCCCGCCGTTAAGTACATGAGAACCTTTTTTCTTATTTAGCTTGCGATTTGATATTTCTTGGATGTACCAACACCAAGACAATTTTTAATAAAGGGTTTGATTTTTTTTTATATGAAGTTGGACTAAGTCTAAATCTATTCTGAAAATTTGAGGTGGGATTGTCCATTTAAATAAATAAATGACTTCAAAAGTAGGCATATTTAAAATTGGTTTTAGGGTAAAACGGTAGCTGGATGATATGTTTTCATAGATTTCTTCAAAACTAGTTGGTGGAACTTAAAAAAAAGCTATTAAAATTAAAGTTAAAACCTTAATAAATTATTAAAAACAAAAAAAAACCCAACTAATTAAGCATGTATGAACCGGGTAGAGAGAACACAAATTTAAAAAAAAAAATATTTTTTTTAATTTTGATGCTGAATATGTTATAACTTGATAATAAGACGAAAAGTGGTAATAAAATTTTTCGATATCGGGAGTAATTTTCAAAATATCGAAAATTGAAAATTTTGTTTAATTATTTAGCTTTCGATATTTCGAAAACCAAGGCAGATATCGAAAAATTTTATAATTTTTTTTTAAAGTTATAACAAAATTCATCAAAGTTGAATATAAGGTACGAATAATTTCAACCCTAAATCTAAAATTTCCTTGGGGCTCGTACTACCTTAATTGTCAAAATGGAAGTGACATACAATTTTTTTTTGTATGATATGTATAATAAATTATATCTAAATAGATTCAAATTAAATGTAATAATTTATTTTAAATTACATAAAAAAGTATGTTTTTACGAAATTCTAAAGTTATGAGCATTTCGCTCACGCTTGATTTGTCGCGCTTGATCCTATAATTGTATTTATTTTCGAATTATAAATTTTTCAGATTTTTTCAAGTTATGTACATTTTTTTTAAATATATTTTTTGTTTTGTCCTTCAGATTTTTTTTCATCACGAGATTAGCTTCAGAAATTTCCGGGCCGTGTATTTTAATTAGTTTAATACAAATTGTACTCAGTAAATTTAAAAAAAACTTGCATTGGAATATGGTGAAATTGGTTAAAATGAATTTAATATTATTAGATTATTTCTCTGTTCCAATATTTTCACTCTCAATCAAACAGCATTAAATAATTACATAATCAAATTATTTTTTATTAAATAGTGCATTAAAAAATAAATTTGTATATAATTATGTAGAAGTTATGATTTACAAAGTTAAATAATATTTAAAGCGCGAAATATGTGACACATGTGCTGAATGCATAAACATTACCGAACCATTGACGTGAGTACTGACTGGGTTAAATTGTATTTTGCGTTAGTGATCGAATAACCTTACATAAAGAAACATATATTATTATCATTGGTATCATAAGGTTGAGTAAGTAGTAGGTAGTGCCTTCTGTAGCTGTAGTAGCTTTTGGATTTCCATTACATAAACGTAGTGTAGAGTATTTAATAGTTACCACAGTGTGTAAGTCTATAATTTATTGAATAGAGGAGATATTCAGGAAATTAAACCTGAAAAAACAAAAACAATAATTTATATTACCTGTTTTCAATTAACTTTCACATTTTGTGTGTGAGTCTTTCTTATAGGTCTAGGGTCAGCCGTATTATTTGAAAGTCACTTAAGAGGGCTTTCTCATTTAAAATTTTCAAAACATCAATTTTTCGAAAACACACTCCAAAAATGATGTGTAAGACCAGCAAAGTGTTGCATCAGCTTAAATGCATGTTTTGGAAAACGTTCTCTGCAGCGGTTAGATTGGATCAAAAGTGGCATAAAAATTATTTTTAATCATCTCTTATTAATGAATAAAATGTCCAAAATTCATCCGTCTGAAAATTATTTTTTTCTTGGCGTCTTGAAGTTAACTCTTAGGTTAGGTTAGGTTATATAAGCTGTCCACGAAGGACACACTTAAGCTATAGAGCCCATTGTGATACCATATATGTGTTTTACCACTGATAATTTCATTTATTAGCTCCTCAATTTCAAAGGCTGAGTGCACCTCCTTCATGTATATACCATGCACTACACCAGGTCATCACAACAATTAACTACATTAATTTTGTTGCGACGGCGGGAATCGAACCCGCTACCCTAAGGATACCGCGAACGGAATTGGTTACGCCTTAACCAACTGAGCTAATCGGGTGCAAGCTTAAAATTGATAAATGTTTATAAAGGATCATATTCGAATAAGAAGATATATGAATAAAAATGTAAAAATAATTAATTACGAAACTGAACAAAGCTGGTTTTCCGTCGTCCTTAAAAATTGCAACTTTTGTCGATATCGGACAACAAAGATTTTTTCTTTTCAGAGTGGATTAAAACTATTTTTGCATGTACTAATTGCCTTTTTATTTGAATATTGTCCTCAATGAATATTTGCCAATTTAAACTTCCTGAAAGCGAAGTTCTCGGCTTTTCAAATTTCCGTATAGGAAAAGGTGCTAGGCATGAGATTGATAACAAACATTTTCTTTGATTTTCAGTAGTTTTGGAATGTTAAATACAACACCTGGCCTCTGATCTATTATGTGTAAAGTGTTTGAAAATATATATTTAACTTGGCAAATTGTGCTATATAAATTTTTTTTATCCCTTCCGGTGTAATATTCAATTTGAATTACAAGTGAAAATTTTTACTGTTTATTCAGTTAGTAAAAAGTCCAAAATTTATAAAGATTTGGTTATTCAAATTCTTGTTGAAATTGCAAATTTACGTAAAAATTGCAAATTACAAAAAATATTTCACTGCGGTTACATATTGGAATCCTAATAATTTGTATCCAAAATAATTTTTATTTTTGTCAATTTTTAAAAATATTTTATGTTAAAGGTCGAGTTTTAATGCATTGTTCTTTTGGGGAAATCTCAAAAAACGACATATTTTGAAAGTTTTAGGTAATTTTCACTTAGAATAAAAAAAGAAATAAAGTGTCAAAGTCCATAAAAGAGATGTACGTGCATGGTAGATTTAGGGTTGAAATTATATTTTATCTTATTTTTAAATTATGAATTTGATTATAACTTCATGAATCTAGACGAAAAATAGGAATAAAATGTTTTGATATTTGCCTTGGTTTTCGAAATATCTTGGTTTTAGAATACTTAAATAAAATTTTCGATTTTCCATATTTTGACAATTACGTCAGATATCAAAAATTTTTATTTTTACTATTCTTCCTATATCAAAATTGAAAATATTATATATCTTTTTAAATTTGTGATCCTACTTCCGTCATTAGTGGGCAATACCTTGCTAGTAAAATTAATTACAAATTCCTATATTTCGGTTTATAATAATTTGCCAAATCTAACCAATTTGCCAAAAAAGTAAGATAATTATATTTTAATATAATTTATAAATATCAAAGTACTATGAGCACACTAAACATGTAAAAATTAAATTTACAAACACTATTCGCACCGTATGTGAGTTTTATTGGAGGCGCTTCCATGGTAACGATACACTACTTTAATTATATAATTGTATGGATACATATATAATTGTATTGATTGCATTTATGACTTGCATTGAAAATTTAATATTATTGTCTCACAAATTTAAATAAAGAACTATGATAATTTACATTTGAAAAATAATATTTGTGCAATTTGATTTCTTATTTTCACAATTTTTAATGCATTAAGTTTAATTAATTAGTGTTTTCAATAATTTTAATGTTTACATTTTCTATAAGATTAACATTTAAAAAACTACAAATTAGTCATAACAGCCTCTTTTATCGCCAAAATTTTTCACTGGAAGCGCTGGCATCAATTTTATTGTCCCTACCATGACTACGCATATAACGAATACCTTTAAAGTTCAATCTCATCAAATGATATAAAGTTGAAACATCTTCAAGTCTAATCGGATTTTTGAACGTTTTGATGTAACCTTATTCAAAATGTTCCGTTATTATGTATCTGTATTATTATTAATTTGGTTATTTAGAAAAATATATTAATCCTATAGTTTAAAATCTATAATTATTTTATTATATTTTTTAATTTTGTAGATAATATTTATTTATTTTTTTTAATATGAAAACATCATAAATGTTCAGTTTAATTATAAATACCTAATCTAATTAAATTTAATTATTCTAGTTGAATAAATGTTGTTTTTCAAACACACATGATTGATTTTATTTGATATTTTTAGGTTTACTAATTTATTAATTCTTTGGTTCGATAACCGCTTAAATTTTATAAATAATTATAAAAAAAAAGGTTGATGTGAATTTGACATAACCTCTGTCTATAAAATATATTGCCAGATCGTCAACTTAAATTATTGCATATTTATTATGGAAGCGCGGAGAAATAAATCATTTTATATTTTAAGAAACTCGAAAACAGTTTTCACATTTTTTGAGGGAATGTAAATACACTATGTAGTTTTTTTTATTCGGGACCGTCTTCATGGTCAAACAGAGGTCAACTTGATTTTTTAAATGGAACTACATATTTTTTCAGCAGATTCTTGTTGTTCTTCGCAAAACATCAACTTTTTTTGGATCATTTTTTCTCCTAAACTTTTTCCACTTCATTTTACAGTTTTTTATGTCTAAAAACTTTATAAAAGTATGGGAACAAAATTTCCGAGCAAAAGCTATTTGTTTTTCGATATTAAATAAGAATTAGCTCTACCCGTTCTGCAATTTGGTATCCGTGGCTAAAACCAGCCTAGACAAATAAGGGATGCAATTTACTTTCTTTTATTGATAGGCAATTGTATTACAGATATGATATGCAAATTACAAAACAAAACACTTTCTCAGAGAAACGAAAAGAGGAGCCTAGGTTTAACGCTTCATAGAACGCCAAAATATAAAGATCGCTTTATAGAACTGCAAAATATAAAGCTCGCTTCATTGAACTCCAAAATGTAATGATCGCTTCATAGAACTCCAAAATGTAAAGATCTGAATTTGTAGACAGAGGTAAAAAGAGACATTTTTAAAAATATACATATTTAATAAATTTATTTTATAATTAATTATTATATTACGTTCATGTGACATTAACGTGATTTTGTTTTTGTAATAAATGTGTTTATAACAGTGATTCAAAACCTCTTTTAATAATTACGATTTTTTTTTTTGGTTAAAATTCTTCTTGCAAAATAAAACTATATAATTTCTTCTTTTTGGTTATTGATTATTTTTCGTTCGGTTTATTGGTCTCTAGTACTTCTTCTGAATTTAAAAGGTTACCCAGTTTCTGGAGAGTCAGGGAAAGTGAAATCCATGTGTATAAAAAAAGGTCATATCAGCAAAAAAAAAAAAAAAAAATATCGAAAGGGTCACTTACTTTTTTTTTACAAGATATTTTTCTGAAAATTTATGGTATTAATTTTAGAAGTCAAATACTTTTTCCTTCTTTAATGAATTTAATTTTATAGCTACTTTTAGTTTTTGGACATACTTCTGATTTAGTAGTCTACCTAATATGTGAGTACATTACGTTTGACTTGATTGGGATATTATGACATAACATAAAAATTCCAATGTACTTGATTTAAATTATCTCTGTTTTCTTTAACTTCTGATAACTTTCACAGCCCCATTTTTTTAAATGATAAAATATACAAATTGGTAGTTATAAAAAGATTTTTGAATTTTCTGAAAATTCATGGCAATCTGAATCGATTGAAAAAGAATTACATTCCTACTTAACCTAGATGCCGGTTTTTGGTGTCTGATGTTTTTTAGGTTTTACTTCCCAACTAGCAAACAAATATCATGCGATAAGAACAAAGTTCCAAAAAGAGATTTTAATTCAATAAATGTAGTAAAAGCAAAAATTCATTTATTGGTTGAAAATGTATTAGCATTCCGAAACATTATATAAAGAAAGGATTCAATGTGAAATGTATTTAAATTATATAAAAACATTTTCGTGACTATAAAATATTATCAAAATCATTAGAATTTAAATATTTTTATTGGTTTAAAATTCAATATTACTTTTTAATAGCACAAAGTATAATAATCACATTATCACATTTATTAAATTTATTATAATTTTAAAATCGTCTATTTCATATAACTTGAATCGAAATTTTTTTTTTACAATTTGTATACCATGTACATATGAAATATACATAGTATATTACGTTAAGTCCCAAGTTTGTATAGCTTAAAAATATTGATGCTACGGAAAAAATTTTGGTAAAGGTGTTTATAGAATCATCTAATTAGTCCATTTTGGGTTGTCCTTCCGTCCGTCCGTCTGTGAACACGATAACTCAAAAACGAAAAAAGATATCAAGCTGAAATTTTTACAGCGCACTCAGGGCGTAAAATGAGCAACAAAGGTCATTTTCATAACTTTCATAACATCATAATTTTAAAGCAATTAGATATTATATTTTGGACAGTTTTAAGTATTTGTTGACTCGTGATAATTTTCACCAAACCTCACCGATTTTGGTATATAAACGTTTAAAAAAAAAATAAAGTATAAATTTTTGTCGAAAATTCGCTATTGACGAAAATAAAGATTATTTTGAAGTTCTGGTCAAAAATTTGATGTGAAACCTATACGACTTTTTATTTTGAACAATTCTAAACAATTTTTGGCTCTTGATATTTTTTACTTTATCTCACCGTTTTCGATATATATGTGTTTGAAAAAAAAAAAAAAAAAAAAAAAAAATATTTTTTTTCGAAAATTTGTTATTGACGAATATTAAGATTATTTTGTGATTCTGGTCAAAAATTGATTTGAAAACCATATGATATTATATTTTGGACAATTATAAATACTCAAATTATTGCAACTAATATTCCAACATATATGAAATGAACAATGTATTCAAAATTCAAAGTGTTAAAAAAACAATGATATTATAAATACATAAATAGATAAAAATATAAATTATTTATTAAACAAAATGTTTAGAATATAAATAAAAAATGATTGTTTACTAAATGTTCCATTTTTTTTGTTTAATTTATGTAAATTTTAAAAATTTCATGTAAATATCATTAACATTTCTTTTTTTTTATATACGGTATTATTTCGCGCTATTTCTGCAATTTAAATTGACCTCGAATGACAATCAATAATTGAATGAAAGCTTTTAAACTATTCTCATGGATAGACGTCATGTCACCACGTTTCAGAAATAGTACCTTTCTTATTACCTATTAAAATGTATTATTTCCTAGCGTTGCCATAATAAAAAGGTAATAATTTTTAATATCCGGCATAAAACGTTTGCTGTTTAAACTTTAAAGACTATGTTTTATTTTTAGCATCTTATAAAACATAGAAAATATGTAAGATATCTTCAAATTAAATCTTACTTCCTTTTAAATAAAAATATTACTTTTCGAAGTACGGGGGGTTTCAAGTCTACTAAATATAACATAATTCAAATTTGAAATATTTAATAAAATTGAAACATTCTTAGAAATTAATTGTATGATGATTTCCATGAAAATAATAAATGTTATCATCATAGCAAAAAAGAGGGAGAAGCATCCTAAAGATGTCTATGTGCAGGGGCGTGTATATGTAAGAATAATATCAATGCTGTTGCCTTACATCTTTAGTGTTAATTCCAATAGGGTATTCCACTATTTTTGAAAAAGTACCTCAAAAGGTTGATTTTGCTAATAAAAAGCCACCAAAAATTTATTTCGGAAAAATACACACGCTTTCTTGCCAAAAACTTAAATTTTAAACCTTTTTTAAACTATTAAAAACGCGGGCATCCAATTTGATGACGTAATATGGGTATCACTATATGAAATAACACAAATAAGTTTGACAGATATATTCATAGACATCTGATTATAATAAATATAAATACTTACTATCTATGGATATATTATACCCAGCTGTCTACACTGAACTAATTGAAGGTCTATGGCTCATACCGATATGACATCACAGCAAGGCTTGCCCGCCTTTTAGGTCACGTGATATACAGTTTAAAAATTACGATTTTTAATTTTAATATTTTACAAGAAAAATGTGCTTTTATGACTCGAAATCAGAATATTTAAGTATATTTTTACATAAAAATTTTAAATTTTTTCAAATTTCATGATTTATTTTTGAGTAACGATAATACCCTATCATGCCCCTACGATTGTACGAATCCGGATGGTTTATCGATTACATAGGTATTCTGCGAGATATCTATAAAATCAGTCGAAAATGAAAGCTTTTCGCACACGATTTTAGACTATATCGCAAGAACTACACCCAATCTTTAAATGCAGCCCCATTTTTGTATTTTTAACTACCAAGTCTTTAGAGAAGTTTTGTAATGGGTCCAATCATAAAAAGACATAAGACTAAAATTACTAAATTTTGGAAAATCTGATATACTTATCAAGGATAATTTAAAAATAAATACAGTAGTAACTTATAAACATATAAATGTATTTTTGATTTTTATTATGACTCTTTATTGTACTAGGAAGTTATTCGTGTCCACCTCAAGGGTCGTACTAAATCCACCCCAAGGCTTGTTTTAGTTAGTTTTATATTTACCAAGATTCATTTAATTTCGTAACAAAAAACTTACTGTAATTTTTTTGATTTTTTTTAAAGACGTAGAAAAAATTTTAGCAAAAATTTATGCAACGAGCGATATCTCTTTCAATTTTAAGAAGAAACATGGATCATTCCGAAATTTTCTGAAACCACGCTGGCTACGTCCTTTTTTAACGTATATGTTGTATACATAAATACTTTTATTGGTATATTTACATTCAATTATTTATTAATAAATTGAAACCGACAATGAAAAATAACATATTTCTTATTACAAACAAATTTCCATTCATTCCATTCAAATATTTTTTTTATCCAACAAATTAAATTTATTTGAATTTCTAACAAAAATTTTTCCTTTATATCAATTTTTATTTACCATTTACTTATTATTTTCATATATAAAATACACCTCCATAAAGTGTTTCCCATTTAAAATGGGATATCATAAGAATTTTTATGCTTTAATATTTTTTGACAATTTTTATCCGCGGCATCCTTAGGCAGCGCGTAATTTGGTTAGGGTAGGTTGTATTAGCTATACAGGAGGAAGGATACACTAAGGCTATAGAGCCCATAGTGATACCAGTGTTTACCACCTTTTCCGATAATTTCATTTAAGATTAATTATTTTAAGAGGCTGATGTGTTTTGAATGTGATGTTTTTTGGTGTGTTTTTTTGTGTTGTGAATCGAACCAGCTTCCTTAGGCATACCGCGAACGGAATTGGTTACGCTTTAAACAACTGAGTTACAAGGGTTGGCGTAATTAAGTCAGGCTAGAATGGCTGTCCTGGGGTGGGACACACTTAGACCACATAGAGTTCGTTGTGATACCGTTCAGTTAGTTCAAATGAGCTACTTTTTGTATACTAATATGATTTTCGTTGACTCATATCGTCAATATGAGTCTACATTTTATCGTTTGGTAAAACATGTTAAATCGACAGATTCAGTAAATAAATGAACACCATATGCGAACATCGACGAAACCTTACGTTTTATAGAGTGCCCATAAAAGTAATCACAAATAATGCCATCGTTGATATCAAAACGAATCTATGGTGTATTTCATATACAAGTTTTTTAATTTCATATTTAAGTTCTATCATTTTAAATGGAAAACTCTTAGTAATATTTTTCATATTTATTTAAGAATTTATATATATTTTTTCTATGAACGAAGAAAATTTTTTCTTATTAAAATATTTTTGTGATTTTCTTTTTGTTGGATCACATTTTTCTGGGGCGTAAGTTGAAGAAAATTGAGTGTACAAATACTTACACAAACAAACATGTAGGTACTATGATAATAATAGCGAATATTGAAAAATTGAGAAAAGTTTTGAAAAAAAATATTATTGTTTATTTTAACATCTGTGATACTTGAATTTTAAAAAAAATCCAAATCCGTCGTAATTCTTGGATCAATTTATTGTCATTATCAGTATGAATAAACAAACGTGGATCTAGAAACTTAATATCTAGAATACTACCAGCATAACACTCGAAATATATGCTACTTTTTATTATGAAACCAAAATATGTATTTTGCTTTTAATTAGCATTTTATTGTCTTTATCTTTCCTCGATAAATGAGCTATATAACACTTTTATTTTTCAATTCGAACCACTAGTTTCTGAGATTAGCGCATTCAAACATACGTATAAACTCTTCTGCTTTATAATAGTAGCTAAGATTGAAGCTGTTGCTTTTTAGATTGTTTCTTAGTACAGGTTGAAATTTTTCTGCGGTATCGTCCTTCGTAAACGAATTTAAGCGCTATCTCAAAAATTTGCCCAATCGCTTAAGAGGTCTTTTTATATTTTTGATTCATTATTATGCAAAAAATAAATTTTTATCCTAAAGAAAATTCGAAAATTCAAACAAAATTTTTTTCGAAATTTTGTTTTGATGAAATTTTATATAATTTCAACTCAAAAGCTACAAAAGATAAAATTCATTTAACGATTAAATGAGTAGTTTTTAAGATATCGTTTAAAAATCCTTCTTTTAAAAATTCGATTGATTCGAATTATTGATATTCTCCTATAAATTAAATTTCCAACAAAAATAAACATTAGTCATAAAATGGTTTTATCGTGAAAAAATTCAAATTTCTATATTAGGAAAATACAATAAATTACTTATTACTTGTAGGTAGATATTATTGTCATTTGTACAATAAGAATTGATTATAGGTTAATTTAAATTGTTCAAACTTGACCTATGACATCAACATACTTTTTACTTATAATGATTTTACTATTAATTTGATCTTTTTTATACTGCATATGTAACGGATCATTTGATGCACGATTTTATTAAGACATTGCTTATTTTGCAATACTTAAGGTAAACACGATTTTTTTTTCAATTCCATTGAATTTATTAAAATTTTGAATGTCAACGCGATCCGAGAAAATGTGGATTTTTTAACTTAAATTGCGAGTACTTCAGTGAGCAGATTCATTGTTTCACGAAACAAATCATAAGGTTCGTTAATAAGTAAAATTGCCGGTTTGGATTTAAGAATACTGTACATTAATGAAGTTTACAAAGTCTCTACAAAGATAAAGTTTTAAAGGCAAAGCGTTGATTTACATGAAATCATTTTCAAATAAAAAAAGCATGATCAAATGTCTAAAATTTAATAAAAATCATATTGATATCTCGTACCGTTTTATTTTCATTTCAAATTAAAAATGTATAAATCAAATTTGATCACCTATATAGAGTATTAAATTTAAGGTCAAATTGACCAATATACTGAATTGGCAACCTTCTTCTAAGTTATTTTGAACTTTCGGTTGAAAATTTTCTATAAATATGTTCGATCGGGAGTATAAACTCAAACAAACTCATCCCTCGTACAATCTTACATAAACACATAACAATAGTATCTTTAGTTATAAAATTACATAGAAAGAAAAGCTTCTTTTTTTATATACCTTTTCCATAAATATTCGATAAAAATTATGTCAATTCAATATTATCATTATTATTACTATGAATACTAAAAATAGTAGTTACTAGTTGTTATAACAAAGATAATATTTTAATTCAAAACAAATAATAAAAAGAACTTCTTTTTTTTTTATTTTATATTTCCTATCTATGTTATAATAATGTATGAAACATAACATACATTTTAAATAAAAATAAAATAAAAATTTTCCTTGTAATTTCTTATCGCGTTTTTATTAGTCCACACGGCGACTAAATTTTTGTAAATATTTTTGGTATTGGAGTTAAAATCTCAACGCCATAGTGGCAGAATAAAAAGTTATTAATCAAACAGCTTTTGTGTTGTCAAAGTGTTTTATAGTTCTTGTCAAGTCAAAATTCTTGCCTCTTCCTAAGAATTAGACGTTTTTATCGCTTTGCTTTTGTTTCGGACAGTTGTGACAAAACTATTCAACCTAAGAAAGTTAAATATATTTTATCTTTTTCAAGCAGCGCTTTTTGACAAGGATAGAAGATATAAGATATGTCTTTACTTGGTTGAAAACAGTCCGAAACAAAAAAGAATCATTTGTAAATGAAAAGCCCTATTTTATTTTAAAAATCAATTTTTGACACCATAGAAACAAAATATAAAACATTGGAAAATATTATTAATTTGTCAAATAATTTTTTTGCCCTAGTTTCGACATTTTTAAAAGCAAGAAAATTGTGTTTTGATTCCTTGGAAACAAAAAAATCATATTGGAAAATATTTTTGATTAGCTATTACCCGCAGCTTCGCCCGAGTTTTTGTCCGTAAATAACTGGCAAGATCTTTAAAAAAATAAATAAAATAATATGAAATTTTTTTTATTGCCTTGAAGGTGACATAAAAATGGAAAAGGCCAGAAATTGTATCTTTCATGTTTTTTTAAATGTCAAATATTATCAGTTTTCAATTTTTGTAGCTCATGTGATATTCTGATGTATGAGCTATATTATTGTTCAGTTTCATTTAAATCAATTCGCTAGTTTTTTCGTGAAAGCGTAATAGACAAACAAACAAACAAACATTCTTACTTTCAAATTTATAATATATAGGGATTGTCTCACGTGTTTCATTCTTAAAACTACTAAAACTCTTAGTTTAATTGTTAGACAGAGTTTCTCTTAGCTGAATTGTGCAATAAACAACAAGATCACAATCAGGAAATTTTTTTGGATCATTTTACACAATCGGCAAACTATATAACTTAATTACAACTATCTATAGAAAAACTTGAGAAGCTATGCTATATTCATGACTCATGTGGTCGCAGTGCTCCTATCGAATATTTGGGTTATTTACGGAGGTTCCATTTGCCATTGAAAATAAACAACATGGCACCAAAATAATTCTAAAAAAATCTTTATGAGAAGTGACTTTCAAATAAAAGGGCTAAAAATTCTGGTTAAAAGTAGTTCGTGACCTTGATTAAATGTCAATGGGGTTAAAATTTTTAAATTAACTGTTATTGTGATTAATATTCTGGTTCAAAGTGGCCTATTTTTATATAAATAAGATTTGAGTTAATTAAAATATTTTGGATTACTTCCGTTGCAAGAAGTAATCCAAACAATGATGATTTTAAAACGATTTATTCGATTGTTCATCAATCAAAATCGAAAACATTAATAAGTTTTAAATTTCTGAAACATAACTTATGTGATGGCCCCTTCCAATAAATATTTTTTCGATGTCTAAAACTACAGACAAAAGAAATGCTAAAAAAACGATTCTAACTTATTATACATTTCTCGAATAGAAAACAAGACATAAAAAAACTGTTTTTTAAAAGTATGTATTTATTTACTTAACATAAATATGACAAAAGTTAAAAATCATTCAACTGTATTCTGGCCACCGGATTCACGAACTATAAAATAATATTCCACCCGTGTCTGTCTCAACTCCCTGTTTTTACCTCATTCTTCTTCTGTTATGCTATATGTTATACTTATGTAGTATTTTTACTATTTCAACGTTCATTTCTCTTATAAACTCTATTATACAGTAAAATAGTAACAGCCTAGTGAACAGAATGATATCAAAAATGTGACAATAATTCAAAATATACAGTATACAAAATGATTCAAATATTACTGTTTACTAGATTTTATCAGCGGCTTCACTTTTTCCTGTACTGCCCAGGAACGTGACTAGCAACTGGACTGTATGAAATTATGGTGATTGTTAAATTATAATTTCATAGAGTTTTTTCGACGGCAGTTGATTGTAAAATCTGCATCACTCTATTCGATGAGAATTCACAAGAAAAGTTTATTATGGTTTGAAACTCCTGGTTCAATTTATGAACCTCCGCTGCCAATTGAGTTTGGAAGCAAAGACAGTATGCGTGATTCCGTTCTTACTTTGATTTTTAACGTCCTGTATTGTTTGTTTTCACTGATCGTTAATAAATAATCTAATCATGTCATTTTTTTTGTTAATTAGACATTCACGAACATATTTCATCGCTTTTTTTTGCGTAATTTATAGATAATACTTAATATAATATATCATCCTAATCTCAGTACCGTGTCATGTCCATTTCTAAAATTCATCCATAAATTAACGCGGCTTGCCATGGTGAGCAAACTGGCACAAATTCCACATAACAGTGTGGCATATGCTTTGTGCGTGTGTGCCATATCCATAACAACCAACACAATGTTCAGCTACTTTATATTATTTTTATTTATTATAGTACACGATTTTTGTCATTTTTTTAGTATTTACATCCAAAACCAATTGCAAAATAATGACTTAACAAATTATTATAAATTTATTTAGCTAAGTAATCAAAAACAGATTATATGTATAACACAGATTTACAAAAGTAAGTAAATAAAATTGTATATAAATAGTTATTTAACGACTTCATATGCTTTTTTTGTACAGGTTTTATAAGGAACTTCGTTCCTAACAGAGGTCCCACTTCCGCAATTGTGTTTTTTTTTGCCGCAATAAATGATTTAGATTAATTATCTCACAAATTTTAATATACATGATCAAACTGAAAAAATTGTGTCAATTTTTTGTCAAAATACTAATTTAACATTGTGTTTCGGTTCAGTAACAATTTAACATAAGCAAAACTCAAAATTTTAACATTTCTGAAAACCACGTAACTTTTTCAAGCATCATATTTCAAAAACTAATAGACATACGAAGATCTGGATTTTCTTCAATAGCTCAAATTTAATATATTTTCAAAATGATAGTTACTGATGTTAAAAGCTCATAGGCTTTGAGTTGAACTTCAAAAACTGCAAAAACCGAAAATTTTGCAATTATTCATGGATTACGCAGGTATCACAAGCTTTTTTTGCTTCCAAAACGTAGTTTCACACTCCTCTTAGAGGTTCAAATAACATACCAAAAAGCAGCTTTACATCGCGTTTTGCGATTTTAATGTAGAATTTGACTAGCGTATAATATTGTAATATTGAAATTTCTGTAACTATTTTAATAACTTATTTCACATATTATGCAAATGAAATGTCTGGTTGGCTCGATATATAAAGGTGGAAAAGAGCGCGTTTTTATCAAGATATTTAATGTATTATAAAACTCATTGCATTATTACTTACTTTTACAAAGTATTTTAACGGAATATTATCAAAGCATATAATAAACACGGAAATTTTTTTATAGCCACGCGTTTAAATACTTTTCGATAACATATTAGCTCAGTAGTAATTATGAAGATCAGGATTATTGTCCACCATAATTATATTAGGTTTTTCGCACACTCCACTGCAATCGCGGCCCAAGAAACTTATGACACTTTTGAATAAAATTAGTAATTATATATTTTTCATGTCTTTTAGTTTGTTTCGATACATAATCTGACACAAAATGCCAAGTTTCTTCAATTATTGACTGTATTTGTTTGAAATTTTAGTCAATATCTTAGAAATTACTCGTCCAATCCTCAAAGGAACGCATTTTTTTTCCGCCCGTTCTGGATGTGTTACTTTGTCTCGCAGTCCTTTTTTTTTATTGCACTTAGTTCCAAATTAAACTTCTGTGTGCCGAACTGCATTAAATGAAGTTAAAAACAGGGATAGTAGTACTTATTCTCCATGCACCTACAAATACACAAAATTTTACTGTAGTGTTTATAGCAGAGATATCATAAATTATTTTTGTTTTTCTTTTAAAATGTACTTCTCAAAAAATTTTAAATACAATATTCTTGCATAAATATTTATGGATATAAATACATACTTAAAATTTAAAAATACGAGTCATGATAACGAATATATTATTTTAATTTTAGATCTTATAAGGGAAGTTGTCGTTTCAAGGATCACAAATTACACTTGAACGTTTTTTAAAGCCATTTAAAAAAATATAGTAATGAAATAATCATTTGTGAAACAAATTCAATTGATGAGTGTGATTCAAGGTACTATAAAAAGTGGTTTATGGTACATGACGGTTTTGCACCATTGATTACTTATTAATAAAATGTAAATATAGTCTTTATATCCTATATTTAAGTAGCTATCTATCGATATCTGTTTAATAATCATGTGAGAGTATTTCATTCCCTTCAACATGGTTTTAATTGATTCCGTGAATCGGGCTTTGTTTTTTATTGGTTAGTGCTGTAGTACGTGTCTTTGAGCCAAAGTGCATAGTGTATATTTATGTTTAAAGTTAGAATATGGCATAAAAAGATATCATCAGAGCGAGATTTCATGTTTAAGGCAGATTTTAATAAATAAATAAACAATAAAAGAAAAATTTTATACTTTTTGCACTTTAAAATTCCTTTTTTACTTAAAAATGAAAGCACATTAAAAACCATTCTCTCAGTTGCTTGTCTTGATAAGTTAACTTTGTCCTATTATAGTTTCTGTCTCAAAATAATATCTTTTAACAAACTGAAAGATGTTTCAAGGTACATTATCCAAAAGGTACAACACTTCACCATGTATACAAATTTTGTACAATAATAATACATTTATTAAATTCATGTTTAAAATATTTTCATTCAAAATAAAAATTATCATTTTAGATAAAACGGTAATTCCACCTATAGATAAAAATATGAAAGCTTGCATAATTTTTTACTTGTCAAGATGATTAGATAATGTAGGTATAATTATAATTAGATTATTGTCGTATATGACGTAAAGCTTCTCTATCCTACTGTATGAGATCAGAGCCGGTTTTAATGACTTGAGTGAAAATTCTATTTTGCTAACATATTACTCTTTAATTTTTGATTTCTATAATTTAAACGAAAATTTCGTTTGGGCGATACTTACACAACCTTTATACAACTGTAGTTCATACTCTCAGGCTTTACCATACTGTTTTACTCGTCGAATATTTAAAAAAAAATGGAAAAAATTTCACTCAATTGGGACTTAAACTTGTTACTAAATGTGACCAATTTTTTTCCTACTTTAAGAAACTAGGGTTTAACAATTGTATTCAAACAATTTTTGCATGAAAAATCTTTTCAAAATATTCGCTTCCTTCCCTCTTATTGAAGGTTTGTATAAAGCAAAAAGATTTCTTTTTTGATTGAGAATGTAGAAAAAATTTTTTTCATAATAATTAATTTGCAGGAATTTAGAAGAAGTATGACTGTAAGTGGTGGTCTTTAATGCTAATCGATGTGGGGTTGAGAGAACTAAAGTCGGCCATTAATATATTTTAATTTTTATACAATGTACAAAGGTAATCACCACTTTACATCATATACTGAGAGTTTTTAAAATAATCCATTTACGGAGAGTTTACATCATATACTGAGAGTTTTATAAATTCACTGATTCCACAGGATAAAACTTGTTGCTAATGGAGTAAGATGTTTGATTATTCGATGCGTTTCTTAAAGTTCTTAATTATTCAGTTAATTTAAGACAAATTTGATCATCACTTCGTTCAAACTTCAAATCATTCATCAAAATTTTCGGTCATATACGAGGGCACGAAAGGTTTTCCAATGATCAATTTTCTCGACTATTTCTAAAATAAAAAAAGCAAAAGACCTGTTCCTTTACAAATAATTTTGGCTTAAATTTATTAAATCACATAAATCCTATTTTAACTCTATTAAAATAGCACATTCAACATTTTCGAAGAACTCTGTATAAATAAGTTTGATTATAACACGGGGATTTGCATGTTTGAACACTGTTAATCTTAATGAAAACATGAAATGAAAATAATTCGATTTATTAAAAACGTGTATGTGTGTATGTGTGCATGGAGAGAACAAAAAAACACACATAATGAAAATTATTACGAAGAAAAAAAATTATGTATTCATAATTGTAAATTTAAATTCTCTTGGAAAATATTTTAATGAAAAATATTGTTTCATTGAAAAAATGTTAAATATTTTTTTCACCCCTTTTTTTCGTACGATAAAAATATTTATATCTGATCGTGATTTAATGTCCACAAATAAATCATAAGATTCTTTGAACGAAAAAAAAAATTTTTTTTCAATCCATCTTTCCTTTTCATTCTTAATTTTCTGATAAGAAGCTATTTTTTTCATCTCGAAAAGCGGAATCAAAAGATCATCACGTTTTGATTTAATACCACATTGCAATCATATTCTAGAGTAGAAAAGTGGGATTTTTATTAATGGGAAACACAAAAATTTGAAATTTTTGGATTTATATTTGTTAAGTGATAGATAAATAAGTATGCATTTTTCCAAAACATTTCATGAAAGATAAAAATTTAAAAAGCTGTTGTTAATGTCGTGCCTAGAAACGTTCGTCTAACGCATAACTGCAGGAGAGTACAGAAATTTTTTATTGCACTCAGAAATTTTTTATTGTAAAAGATACTCGATTAGAGTAAACACCATTTTATTTATCACGTTGAGACCTCCTTCATCCATGTCGTTCGGAACTGATTTATTTCTACTGTGAACTACAACTGTGACGTTATCTACATAGACAAATACATGCCAATTAAGCCCTCTGATATAATTAATTATATAATTGGCTAAATCATCGAGCTGAAACAATGTAGGATAGAGACAATACCTTGTGGAGCCCTTGAAACACAAAATTAGTATTCTTTAAAAGAAATTTGTCATCCCTTATAGCTCAGTTGGTTAAGGCTTAACCAATTCCGTTCGCGGTATTCCTAGCGTAGCGGGGTCGATTCCCGCCGTCACAACAAAAATTAATTGAATTAATAGTTGTGATGGGCTAGTTTAGTGCATGGTGTATTCATGAAGGAGGTGCACTCAGCCTCTGAAAATAATTGAGGAACTGATAAATGAAATTATCAGCGGAAAGGTGGTAAAACACATATATGGTATCACAATGGGCTCTATAGCCTAAGTGTGCCCTTCGTGCACAGCCAATATAATCTCATCTAACAGCAATTTTTGTTATGCTTAGGCAGATTGAATGATATAGATTCTTTACAATTTATCAATGAATATAATAATTTACTCAACGTAGGGGAAAGTGTCCTATAATGAATCCCCCTAAGAAAAAATGTAATTTATAGACAAACTATTCAAGATATGTATAACGTCGAAATATTTTTGGTTTCTTTATTCAAGTGTTGCAATATTAGCATGGCAATCTCTTTTGATTTGTTCAAAAAAATTTTAGAAGTATTCAATATTTTTCAAAAGGGATTGTTACACCTTGTAAGAATAAATGAGTAAAAGGATCCCACTGCAATTTTTTACGAAACAGTTCACATAAAATATTAATTGTTCTTTTAAATTGAATCAACCATTAGTATAAAATCATAAATCACTGGTAAAATCATTTAAATAAACATATTCAAGCCACAGGATGGAGGATCATTTTACCTATTATAATTTTACCCATAAAATAGGGATCGTTTTAACGTATATAAAGGGGATCATTTTACGATATTTTTAAATATCCTCATAAAAACTGACCTTAAAATTCATTATACCCCTATCAAAATTTTATTATTAAAAGTTAACAGACAAAAAAATAAATTTGTCTTGCCATACTTTGTCTTGCTACGAAACACAAAATTTAAACTATTAATTTGATCACGTGAAAGCCATCTATCGATAAATATACTAGATGGCTTTAATGATTCACTTAAAATAACGAGGGATAATTATACCCTGAGGTATCATTAGATTACCACTTTCCTATCTACAATACATAGACAAATAAGTGACCTTTACGTCCTCCAGTATTAATTATATAATTTGTAATCTAAATCGTAAAGCTGATATAATGTAGGGCCGGGAACAATACCTTGTGGAAATCTTTAAACACAAAATAAATACTGGTTAAAATACAATATTGGTCATGCTTAGCCAGGTTGAATGAAATAGATTCTACTTAATTTATCAATGAATCCAATAATTTACTCAACCTAGAAGTTATTGGACTGGTACGTAGGGGTTATATCCAACATGACTTGTTTCTTTCATAAATGATTCTTTCCTTTCGATAGAATGTGAGTACTATTCACTACATTCTACTACATGGTTTATCATCTTCTTGCCGGTTGGTCGGTCGATGAGATGGTTTGTATGTACGCGGTATGAATACATTAGTAATGTTCTTTACCCTTTCCGTTTCATTCCTTCTTTCATTTCTTTTTGTCTCGTTCATCTTTCGTATAGTTTTTTTTTTTTACTTTTATTTTAAAAATAAAAATAACCTATCTTTTTTATAAACTACTCTGTTTTTTAGTATACGTCATCTGAATTGACGAGGACTCTGTGTTCTTGTGAAATTTAATTTTTATTCGTTCGTATATTACACACGGATAATTTTTCCATATTTATGTGTGTATGTATTATATAATGAACGAATCACGCAAAGCAATTCCAGCAGATTTTATGCAAATTGTAAAATCTAAATTGATGATGGTTCTGATTAATGGTGGTATCTTAGGTTTTCTATGTGGTACACAAAAATATTCCTGAAAGTTTATTTATTAAATCATTCATATAGAAACTATTCATATGAGATTTTGAAACACTTATATTTAATAGTCTTAAATTCGAAATTTTACCTTTCCTTGAATCATTTCATATTATAAAACATGCCGACTACAATCTCAGCTCCTTTATTTTGTTTGTAATTCAAAAATCCGGTAAACTTCTTTTAAATTTCTGTATTGATATTTTTTCCGGCAACTTTTTCTAAAATTGTTGTGGAGCTTGTTTTGGCAATAAATAGGTTTTACGTTTTATTACAAATTCTACCTCTGTACCACTTTTTTTTCTACTTTGTAAGTGTGCAAAATCACAGACAGCAATAGTCGAAACTGTCCCCAGGGCGATACGCCCACTAGAAATTGGCTAAAATGGTAGAACAAGGTAACAAATTGAAATAGCGCAATCTATCCCTGCGGGATTTTTTAAACGATAAATCTGAAGTTTTTCACTGCCTCCACTCGTCTATCAATTTGTAAACTTTTTTTTTAATTACTCATTTTAGACCGTGGGACAGAATGTATACTTTGTTAAATGATTAAAACATGCTTGAGTGACAACTTCGTGGGTGGCTTCCTTTTGGCGAGTCTGCTACTTTTTTCGAGTGCTGTATTTTCAAATGAGCATGATAACGGCCTATTTAAGTTATCGGTCTGAAAAAACGCTGCATGGAATTTGTTAGACAGATCACTTGGTAACATTAATAATTATCAAACAATTCAGTAAAAGTGAACCATGTATGTATTTAAAAACAAAAATACTTAAGTATAGAATGTTCGAGGTGATAGCTAAGTTCATCGGTGCAATATTTTTCACGGACTCAATATTTTTTTGTTTAATAATTATTAAGGTTATCAACTGTTCATAGGGTGCAACAAAATCCCTGTAGCTTTTTTTCAGACCGATAGCTTTAATATGACGTTATCATGCTCTTTTGAAAACGCAGCACTTTCGAAAAGAGTCGGAGAGAAGAGAAATTCGGTAAACTCCCCAAAGGGAAGCCACTCACGAAGTTTCAAGTATGTATTAATCATTTAACAAAACAGCTTTTATATCCCACGGTCTATTTGAATTATAAATCTTTTTCAAAAACCAATAACCGTTGAGACTTGTGTTAATATGAATTAGTTATATCAAATTAAAATATTGAATTAAATTTAGACTCTTCACTTACCACTTAAAATATGTTGCTGGACAGAGAGAAACACAGCGAAAAAAAATTCCTTTTCTAGCCTTGTGATTAGGTTCGTCGACAAGGTACTTTTTTTTTTCCAGAACTAAAGTCAAGGGGTTAATGTACCTACCTCACGATAGGAAGAGATTAGTGTGATTTTTTAATTGTGTCATTGTCTGGTGACACATGTAATTTTTGCTAACAAAATGTCAAAATTAACATAAAACCTTTCATGGCAATTAGACATAATACTCTTTGTCGACTTCATTCTCCTGAATGTGCTCACAAAGAGCAAACAAAAAATAAAAACCCACCATTATTTACAACATGGGATAGGCTCTTCCCTTCTTTTGATGCCATTGGTTTTCAAATGAAATAAAATTGAGGAAGAACGATGATTATGTTCAAGAATAAAATGATGAAAAAGTTCAAAGAAATTATAATACAATTATTGTTATTTATTATAAATTAAAAGATATTTTAAGATGTAAGTAATATAATAAGTATATCCCTCGCATCATAATAAATTTATTGTAGTATCTCATATACATAATATATTAATAAATTGAAATGTTATATAAACTTAGTTAAATAATAAAATTAGTTAATAAAATATTTATTATAATTTTATACCTTATACTAATATAAATATAATATGCATACAGTGAAACTTGGTTAAGTGGGATCCCAAGAAGGTCCCAACACTTTATCAGGGAATTACCTCCGTTAGTGGGACAAAGCAAACTTCTATTTTCGGGATTCGTGCTTGCGATTTTATCGTCATAGTTGCCTCTATAACTGACACAGCGAGTTAATTTTATATGTATTAACCTCTGTATCTGAGTACTGAGATAACATATGTTTACTTACTTATTCTTATTCTACCCGCAAATTTCGGACTTAACTAGTTTTGAGCCTCAATGACCTTCAGTTTTAGTTTTTTGACAATTGTACTGCTTATAATAATATGACCGAGCTAAGACACATTAAACTCGTTTATGTGCCAGCGAATATGACAAGTAAATTTCAGCCAATAGACGATGAGGTTTGCTAGGAAAGCTTGGTTTTCTGTGACCAAAACTACTATAGCAAACTGCTTTAAAAATTGTGTAGGAGAAAGAAAACTTCGGAATTTAAATTGGAGATTGGAACCCTCCAGCAACGACAACAACCAACAGCCAACATCAAATGATTTTATAAACGTCGACGACCATTTAATGGTTTCAGGAGAACTTACTGAAAGCGACATTATTCATTTGATAATACGTTATTTTATTTAATAATCGCACCTATATAACTGAAATAATCTGTATTCTGACCTCTATTAATGGAACCCTTTGTAAATGAGACAGATATTTATTTTTACCTGGATATCTAAGACACTGGATAAGTAAAATGCCTCTATAAGTGAGACAAATTTACAGGTCAATTGATGTCGCACTTAACCAGGTTTCACTGTATAAAGAGACTTTATTAAATATTGAAGCTGAAATTTTATCCCTTTACCGTGTGTAAAAGCTAAAGTATTAATACTTATAAAATCCAGAATATTTCGTTGAATGTGAAACTTGAAATTAAATTTCTCGAAGCTTAATCTCATAATTGATAAACATTTTAAATTAGATAGTTACTAAATACTTTTAGTATTTTATTTCTCAAAAGCTAACATTTTTTTATTTGAACTGTTTGTCTATTTCTTACCTTTTAAAAGATGCATTCTTAATAATAGTGGCTCGATTTTTATGATTGTCAAACTCTACCCGGGTAGTATCGATACTAATTTTTTGGTACATTTATGTAGAGTAGGCAGATAGGTGCATGTACTGTATACATGCATACAATAGGGAACAAAAAAAACATAGATACGTATATATCGCATGCCTCAAAAGTAACGGGTCGACTAAAAGCCTCAATACAGCAATTTCAAGCAGTTCTGTTGATGATGCAGCGAGATAAAAGGTATAAATGATTCTCGCCCGATTATTTAAATAAATAAATTACTTCAAAAGTTAGCATATTTAACATTGGTCTTATGGGAAAACGGTAGATGGATGATATGTTTTCATAAATTTCTCCAAAATTAATGTGTGAAAATAAACAAAAAACTATTTAAGTTAAAATTAAAACCTTAATAAATTATTGAAAACAAAAGTAACCCGTTGTGCCCGACAGGAATGTATGACCACGGTAGTGGGGACACAAATTAAAAAGTATGTTTATTTTCAATTTTGATAGTAAATTATGTTACAACTTGACAATATAAGACTGAAAGTAAGAGTAAAATTTTTCGATATTTGGAGTTATTTTCAAAAAATCAAAAATTGAATAACTTGTTTAATTATTTAGCTTTCGATATTTCGAAAAACAAGCCAGCTATCGAAAAATTTTATTTTTCGTCTATTTTCATAACTTTGTAACAAAATTTATCATCGAAGTCAATCATCAAAGCTGATTTACTTTGTAACTGAAGGGGGTTTAAGAAAGGTAGTTGAAGACGGCACAAACAAATATCGCAACATCCCTATACTTGCTAACTTCGTATATCCCCGAGTTCCGCTATCCCCGCTTAAGCTTTCTCGTTACTTTCATGACACCCAATATATAAATATGTAGTGTAAATCCATAATCTAAAATATTAATGGTGAAACTTGTTGAACTGTCTGCATAGCTTATTCACACTAAAATATCGATTTTTCACATAAAACATTTTCTCTGTTCTATGTGTGTTAGTATTAGAGGTAGGTAGGTAGGTAGGTATGGTATACATAGTAGGTACCTACAGTTACATACACTGATACACAACATAGACCTAACTTTACAACATAGTCAGTGCTCACTGCTCAGTGGTAGTAAATAACACCATTCTCATAAAGCTATATTCATATTTGTTAAACGTATGTTTTTCACCATTACAAAAAATATGATATATGTATGTTTTGTCTGACTAAAATTTGTGTAGTACCTACCTAACTACCTATCTAGTATCTACCTGGTATGGTATCTACCATCTACCATCTACCTCTCTCTAGGTATATAGTATATATTATAATTCTATTTTATATACAGCTGTTTAGTAGGTACTTACTTAGTCTAGCTTTTATTATAATTTTATCATTAATCTTTATGTACAATGAATTTTATTTAAGGAAACGTGTGTTTGTGTGTCTAATGTCTATATCTTTCTTTTTACTCATACTTTTCACGAAAATATAGACTTATACACCGTATCGAAGGTCAATGGAGAGAGATAGGGGCGTGATATGAATTCATTTCAAAATCCCAAGAATGCAATGTATGTTGTTTGGCCGGAATTTTAATTGATGGCACACTCTCCCAAAGCTCCCCAAATTGAGTTAATATGTGTGGTATGTAAATTGAGTTAGTTTGGGGGTGACAACTTGTCAGCTATTTATGACGCAAGCTCACATTTTTCCCAGTTTTTAAAGCTTTTCACACTTCTACAACCTTATTTAGACGAGTTGAAAGTAAATACCAACTTCTTCCCGCCCTTGTTTTTTCAAATATTTCATGTTTTCAAAAACATCATAAGACAATCAAAAAGCATCTAACAATAAAAAACGGTAAATGAGGGCGAAATATAACTTCAATGATGAACTATGGTGATCACGAGTTGTATTTATTTATTTATTTATTTTATTTTATTTGAATGGCTTCATTTTAGTAGTGAATACATTTTTTTATCCACTAATCCCTAATTTTTTCATTCAATTAAATTTGTTGCGCAACTGTTATACTAAGCCTTTTGTTTAACTCTTCCATATCGTGAATATTAGAAAACTAAAATAGAATTGTAATATATTTTTAGCTCATTATATAAAATCAATTTCTTGCCGTAAATTAAGTCAAAGAAAAAAATTTGCTCTTAAAGAGTATTTTACGACATATTTTGACCATGCCTTCTTAATAATGCATCTATTAGGCTATTAACACCACTTTAGTTCTTCAGCTTGGATATTATAAGGTAAAAATTTCAACGTTCTATGGCTAAAATTTTAATTTGAATCCAAATTACTACCTAATTTTTCTGCGAAGTCTGATAACTCAATTTATGAGCAGAAATTTGAAAGATTATTTTCAAAGTAGCTTCTAACAAAGTTTTCTTTCGAAAATTCTCGTTAGGGTTACTTTTTCCGAGAGCAGGAAACTGTTAAATTCCGTCAAAAGCATTTAACTTGATGATTATTTCAATATTCGTTGATGACGATAAACAAATAAAAAATTAGAAAATAATTGAATTAATTCAAAAAAAAATTTTGTCCCACATATCATCCTAAAAATTCTAGCCCCCAGAATGTTGGGTAACGGACAACTTAGCTTGGAAAATTGTGGAAAAGATTGATTTCGAATTTGTTATTCATTCAATTACTAGCTTGATACCTGCCCGCTGCGCTGGGTTTAAAAGTAAAAACTGGAAGAACTACCGCGTTATAGCTTTCACTTCCCTTGCTCTCACTTACCCTCCATCCATAACACTCGCAATAGGGGTTAAGAATTGTTTAACACAGGTAAAATATATGAACAGTTAAATTTTTTGTTTTTTAATGTAAAATAGTCGTAATTCATTAAGTATATCAGAACATATGGCCATAAATTGTGTCTGGTTTACCATTTTTACAGAAATCTTTAATTATGATTCAATTCAGTTTTAATTTTTTTTAAATATATCTTTATAAATTATTGCCCATGTGTTATTCTGATGTATGAGCTTTATTATTAGGGGGTTTCATTTAAATCCATTCAGTAGTTTTTGCGTAAAATCGTAACAAACAAACAAATATGTTGATATGAATACCGAACGAGTATTCATTAATTTTTACCTGGTGACGTAATTAAAAATTGTCTAAGCGTCCTGAAAGAGCAGTTTTCGGTTGTGGCAATTGTCATTTAAGCAAAAATTTCATGCACGATTCTGATTATAAACACAAGTAATTCTTGTAATGATCGGTCTTCTTAAAACGAAAGGACTTCGTTATTGATGTAATACCAATAAAATGAGATAATTTACATTAAAATTGTTAAATTTGCGATTTTACTGTTTGAAAGGAATATACTTTCGCTTGCTTTAACTCTAAAGAATTAAAAAGAATATTTTGAACAAATTGTAGATTTACCAAATCAAAGATATGCCAAATATACAATAAATATTTTACGGTAAAGAAAAAAGTTTGATGGTATGCCATCCAGTTTGAATAATGTGTCAAACTAGTGTGGTGGACTTGAGTTTATAATTCACCATTCCAAATATCAGTAACAAAACTCGACCTCCTAGTCACCAACAAACAACAACTCCCCCTCATCATCATCATCAATGTATTACATCCGTATATGGGGCGCGATGGATGGATGGATGGTAGGTATATCGCGCTGCCACCACCAACAAACACAGGAGCTAAAATATACCAGTTCATTTTTTTTTTTTTTTTGGGAGTTTCAACTCTTTAGTCTGCATCGTTTTTTTTATAACGTCGCTGCTGCTCTCATATATTTTATACAACTCTTTTGTTCTAACGGCTCTGTGTGTGGATGTTTTTGAGACGTTTTTTCAACTATTCGAGTACATATATTTTTACTACTTCCATATATGTAGTAATATGGAGGTTATGTTTTTAACAGATCTTATGCTTTTGAGATATACTGATTCCAAAATACTATCTTTGGTCATTGATCTTCATTTGTGTGTATGTTACCAGGTGCTCAAAAACGAAAAGAATTAGAACTAGATTATTCAAAAAATTTTGCACTATCCTTATCGGAAATGACTTTTAAGGACGTTCCCAAAAAAATGTGTGTATGAAAAAATCGTTTGTAGAAAAAATAACACACAAATGCCATTCATTTCACTTTAAATGTATTTTATGGAAAAACGAGTGCTGCTTATTATAATTTTCTTTATAGGAAAATATATTTCAAGCTTTTAATTAATGAATATTAGTTTTCCAAATTACCCTTAAGAACATTAACCTTGTTAAATAATAAAGCATACCTTTAAAAATACTTCAATATCGAATTTAAATGTTAAAAATACAAACTTAAACAGCTCAAATCTAAAAATTTAACACAACTTATAAAGGGCATTACTGAGAATGCATATACTTGATTTAAAGATGATTCTAAGAAAACGTGATTTTTTGGGAACGTCCTTAATCAAGCTTTAAGAAACTGTGGCTTATATGTACGAGAAGACGAGAAGAAGCTGTCTTAAAGAAGGCACAAATCACTGAAAATTCGAACTTATGAGTGGAAATTCAGTACACTCCATTGGTTTTTTTTTTTTAATATGTTCTGAGATATTTTGAAAAAATCGTCCAAAATCTGGTTTTCTAATTTTTGCAGTATCTTTTTTCAAATTTACTTTAAATTATCTTATTATAGAACCTCCATACTTTACAGAATAGCTAGGAACGAACAAAAACATTATCGAAAATTTAAAAAAAATTTTTATTTTATGAAACATAAACTAAAATTTTTTTGAAAAAAAAAAAATAATATTGAATATTATATTTTCTCAAAGAATGAATGTTGAATAATGCTTTTGGAAATTTTACATTTTCAAAAAATAATTTTTGTAATCTTTTCGAGAGTTAAATCCAATTTGACCATTTACGATCGACTCTATAGCGCAAAGGATTTTTTTTCTTCATATTCTCATAACTTTTTTTCGGGTATAAATTATTATTGCTATTAATTAGACCATAACGTATCGACTTTGTTCTTTTATTCTTATATGGAGGTTTTATGGCGTTCATACTAAATTTTTTTGTATGCAATTTCTGTACACTAAAAAACTGTTTTCTATGAAATAGTGTTATTTTAAAATATGTATCGCAGAGTATATTTTGATTTGTTTTTTTTTTCGACACTTCTTAGAAAACTACATGAAATATATTATTATAGTTGTTTTTTTTTTTACATTGTAGATGATTTTTTTGTTAATTTTTTCAAGTATTTTTCTTGTGTTTTCAAGTATTATGTATTATATATATCCCCGAAAAAAAACTTTGTACTTATAAATTTTAATGGGTTTCTTTAGACTACGATTTCTATATATTTTCTCCCATTCCCGTCCTTAGCAACACACCAATCAAAACATAGAAAATAGTAAAGCTTATACATCTCGAAAATATATGAAAAATTTCAACAACAAAATTTTCGTGAATATGTCATCACATTAGCGAAAAGTAAAATATCTATCTTGAAAATAATTACGATCAACTTCGGCATATAGATGAATTAGTAATTA
Source organism: Chrysoperla carnea (assembly GCF_905475395.1). Taxonomy (NCBI): domain Eukaryota; kingdom Metazoa; phylum Arthropoda; class Insecta; order Neuroptera; family Chrysopidae; genus Chrysoperla; species Chrysoperla carnea. The sequence goes on from NC_058339.1 coordinate 50,796,296, forward strand.
GTAGACATAAGTTTAGAATACAAAAAACACGGAGTTTCTAGTTGTCTAAGGAAGTTCGATAATAGACAATTGTTTTTTTGCTGGGTGATTTCTGATGTGTTTCATCGTAAATAGATGCTAATATTACCTATATTACCTGAATCTGGCGATTATAAATGCATATTAAACAAAAAATTCTAATATATTATATGATAAGAAATGTAAAGGTTAGGTTAGGTTATATTGGCTGTCCACGAAGGACACACTTAGGCTATATGCCCATTGTGATACCATATATGTGTTTTACCACCTTTCCGCTGATAATTTCATTTATCAGCTCCTCAATTTCAGAGGCTGACTGCACCTCTTTCATGCATATACCATGTACTACACCAGCCCATCACAACTATTAATTATATTAATTTTGTTGCGACAGCAGGAATCGAACCTGCTACCCTATGCATACCGCGGACAGAATTGGTCACGCCTTAACCAACTGAGCTAATAGGCCGACTAAAAAATTTATAGACTCACATAAAAAATTGAGATAAAAATATTGAAATTTCAATAGAATATCAAATTTGAATTATTCTGTCACTGTTTCTTCTCGCAGGAGAGTAACAATCTCTCATTTTAAAAATTATGATTAGTCGTTATTAAAGCAAATTTTTAACTAATTTAGACTTTACAGTTTTAATTCAAAATTAATTTAGTCACCAAGGCATTTAATACTTATTTCTGCACTTTGCCATTTAAAAACTTTAAATGGCCTCAAAGCAATTTTAAAATTCATAACAAGATGGTAATTAATTAATTTTCGATTAATATTCGCAAATATTCACATAATTTGCTATTTTATTTAATAATTGCTATTTTCCAAACTGATTTTTACAAAATTAATAATACGATACTAGTAAAATTATATACTCATTTTGAAATAATATGCATACGAACGGTATTAATTAACCACCAAAAACATAAATGTGTAAAAAGGCGTAGATGAATTCCAATAAACTCAATTACGTCAGCCCAAAAAAGTTGTGAAATCCCGTAGAGAAAAAAATTATTCGAAACAAAATTATAAAAATGGCATAAATTTATTGAGTAACTTTTCCGTAATGAAACATTAAAGTATTACATTAGCAACTTTTCGGTGACTTCATACCTACACGCACCTGTATAGGAGAACAAAAGATAATCGTTAACCCCCTACTATCTCCCTCCTCCCCTCTAATGTTATGACGTTATAATTTTTTCACAACTTTTATTAAACATCAAAATTTAAATTTAAACAATCAAAGTATTCTTTAGATTAAAGTCAAGCACCTACTTAACAAAGGCCTAATTTTTTTACTAAAGTACGAAAATTGTTGGTTTAAATTTCTTGTGTAAGTTTCTCCTTAGTACGTATTTATTTAATATTTTACTTCGCAAGTTTTCGGAATACAAAAAACGAATCTAAAAATAAAAAACTTGCGAAGTAAAATATTAAATAAATACGTACTAAGGAGAAACTTACACAAGAAATTTAAACCAACAATTTTCGTACTTTAGTAAAAAAATTAGGCCTTTGTTAAGTAGGTGCTTGACTTTAATCTAAAGAATACTTTGATTGTTTAAATTTAAATTTTGATGTTTAATAAAAGTTGTGAAAAAATTATAACGTCATAACATTAGAGGGGAGGAGGGAGATAGTAGGGGGTTAACGATTATCTTTTGTTCTCCTATACAGGTGCGTGTAGGTATGAAGTCACCGAAAAGTTGCTAATGTAATACTTTAATGTTTCATTACGGAAAAGTTACTCAATAAATTTATGCCATTTTTATAATTTTGTTTCGAATAATTTTTTTCTCTACGGGATTTCACAACTTTTTTGGGCTGACGTAATTGAGTTTATTGGAATTCATCTACGCCTTTTTACACATTTATGTTTTTGGTGGGATATCACTTCTTTTTGCCAGGCAATAGTATTTAAGTTGAAAGTGTTTGTAACAATTTTAACTCACCATTATGCATACATTGAATTACTGTTGAATACTGAGCCTCGTACGTCAAGAAATATGCCGAACAAGATGTCATCAAAATAGTGTTATTTATAAATATTATAATGAAAATTTCCTTTTCATATAACTGATATTGATTATTATATAATGTATTCTATATAATTTACGCCTAATTTGCGTCCGCATGGGTAAACAGTCATGTTTTCGAAAAAATGTTTTATGCAAAAGTTGGTTATTTCTTTATAAGGAATATTTTTTACATTAAAATTTTTGTTATATCTCTAACGGTTTACAAGATGGGTTCCACAGACCCAGAAATCAATTGACGTATAATGATCATTTACGAACTTGACCTCACTTTTTACGTCCTGAGTACGCTATAAAAATTTCATCTTAATATCTCTTTTCGTTTTTGAGTTATCGTGTTGGCAGACAGATGTGCATATGGACAGACAGATATTATGTAACTGCAAATATTTAGGCCTTATTTATGGGTAATACGCACAGCTTGATTTCATAAAATAGTTCTGCACATGGATTGATCCTGAATATTACAACGGCTCATACAGGGGCCTTATATTTTGTAAGTGCGCATATTTGGGTCTTATATATTGGTATTGCGCACACTTTGATCCCATATAATTGTTCTGCGCATGGGATAATCTGGAATACAACAACTGCGCACACATTGACCTTAAATTTTGTAAGTGTGCATATTTGGGTCTTATATATTGGAAGTACGTACAGATTAATCACAAATTATAGTTCGGCCCATGCATTTATCCTAAATCTTACAACTACGCATACGCTGAATTTATATTTTGTTACTGCGCGTATGTAGGCCTAATACATTGCTAGTGCACGCATGTGGATTACATGAAATATTACTGCGCATGGGTTGATTCTAAATATTACAACTGCGCAAACAGGGACCTTATATTTTGTAAATGGGCATATTTGGTCCTTAAATATTGAAAATGCGCATAAATTAATCTCGAATTATAGTTCTGCGCATGCATTTTACCTGAATCTTAGAACTGCGCATTAGCTTCATTAATATTTTGCTACTGCGCATATGTTGGCCTTATATATTGCTAGTGCGCACATGTGGATTACATGTAATAGTACTGCGCATGGGTTGATCCTGAATATTACAACTGCGCATACAGGGACTTTATATATTGTTAGTGCGCATATTTGAGTATTATATCCGGCAAGTGCGCACAGATTAATCAATAATTATAGTTGTGCGTATGCATTTATCCTGAATCTTACAACTACGCATACGCTGAATTTATATTTTGTTACTGCGCGTATATAGGCCTTATATATTGCTAGTACACGCATGTGGATTACATGATGTAGTACTGCGCATGGGTTGATTCTAAATATTACAACTGCGCAAACGGGAACCCTATATTTTGTAAATGGGCATATTTGGTCCTTAAATATTGAAAATGCGCATAAATTAATCACAAATGATAGTTCTGCGCATGCATTTTACCTGAATCTTAGAACTGCGCATTAGCTTGGTTAATATTTTGCTACTGCGCATATGTAGGCCTTATATATTGCATGTGCGCACATGTGGATTACATGTAATAATACTGCGCATGGGTTGATCCTCAATATTACAACTGCACATACAGGGACTTTATATTTTGTTAGTGCGCATATTTGGGTATTATATCCGGGAAGTGCCCACAGATTAATCAATAATTATAGTTGTGCGCATGCATTTATCCTGAATCTTGCAACTGCGCATACGCTAAATTTATATTTTGTTACTGCGCACATGTAGGCCTTAAAAATTGCTTGTGCGCACACGAGGATTACATGTAATAGTACTGCGCATAGGTTGACCCTCAATTCAAGCAAGTCTCTGTCGAATGTCCAAAATCGCATCTTTCTATAATTTAGAAGTCCCTTAGAATCGGTATAGCTGAATCATTTATAGATAAATCAATTATAGTGGAAGTGATGGAAAAATAATAACGCCACTAACCTTACCATGTTTTGTTATCAAATCTAAACGTGTATACAAAATTTCAACTCAATCGGTTGCAGATATCTGCTTTAAAATTGAGTAATAACACCCCCCCCCCCATTTAACAAAATATGGCGGAAGCGAAGAGAAAATTTGATCAAGTCAACCATAAAAATTCAATGTCATTCAAAGTCAGCGTGCTTACAAAATTTCAACGTAATCGATTGAGGGTGTCGGCTTCAAAATTGGGTTGCAAGATTATTTATTGTTGAACATAACAATACCATTGTTTTAAAGAAAATAAAATTCGTTGTCATAGCAACCGTTAGTAGTGAACACTACAAGACATACAAGCAAAATGGCTTAAAACTTCTTGTGAAATTATATTTATACTTTTTTTAAATTTAAGGACAAAAAAAGTTGGATTTTGCATTAACGAAAAAAACAGGACTGGTTATTTACTTTCTCGAGGGAAAATGATTGTTTTTTCGAAAAAATGTTTCAAACAAAAGTTGTTTATTTTTATGTAAGGAACATTTTTTACACTTAAACTTTTGTTCTATCTCTTACCGTTTTTCCGAAAATTGCAATTTAATTTTTTACTTTATTTGCTTTTCACGGGAAAACAATTACCTTTACAACAAAATTTTTCATACAGAATTGTTTAATTTTATGCAAGGAACATTTTTTGCATTTAAACTTTTGTTCTATCTCTTACAGTTTTCGCTATAAAAGCAAATTAAAATTTTCCTAATTAATGTAACATAATAATTTTAATATGTTTTCTACATGGTACTTTGAATTTCATAGGGTCTTAGTAATAAGATATATTTTATTTAATTTTTATAATATTTTAAGTTGGAAATATTGAAATACACAATTAATTTTTGAATATTTATTTAATATTTATTCAAATTTAATCAATATTTAATTAAAATTATATAAATAACAAATTTTTAAGCGTATTTTAGTTTTCCCATACAAATTGTATAGGAAAAAAAACTAGCCTTCTGATTGGTTCATATTTTCCCATGTATTTTTAATAGGGCTAAAAATGCACTTTTAATTAGCGAAATTTCCCATTTCCCGTTAAAAATTTTGATATTTGGAAGTTTTTCTGGGGTATGATTTTTCTCTAATTTATTTTAATGAAAACCGCATCTTTATACCATTTCTCAGTTTTGCTGTGAATTTATGTCAGTGAGTGACAAAATTTCGGGGCGTGGCCGTTTTTTGACGCGTTATTGCTCGGAAACGATGAGAGCCGTGAACGTGAGCTTTGATTTACGGCGTCCCAGGGTATATATCTACTTAAGTTGAAAAGCGCAACATTATAGCTCAAGTAGTTTCTGAGATATAAGGGTGTGAAAAAGGGCTATTTGACGTCCTGTATATATAGTCACAACAAAAACATTCACATTTCACATATACATCATCATACATCATCATACATTACCCTTTCAATTTTCCATTTTACTTATCTACGCTAACGCACTGTTGTGCTATATGATTTATTATTAAAAAAACGTAGCGTATTTATAAAAAAAAAAAATGATAGAAATCTATTAGTAATAATAATAATAATAATAATAATATACAGCTAAACCATGTTTTCATTTTTCAACGATTTGTTCCACTTAAAAATTTGATGTAGTAAAGTTGTTATAGTACAATATAAAATACAGATACCGTTACGATAATTTATCGTTCATACTATAGTATTCACTATATAAAGACCAAGTCACATGGCACTCATTACAGTTATATAAGACCGCGACGCATCAAATATATTAAAAATATATTTTTTCTACTTAAAATTTTTTGATGATTTTTTATTATTAAAACTAGCTGACCCGGCAAACTTCGTATCGCCTAACAGTCGATTTTTTTTTTTTTTGAATAGTTATTCTGCTATTCGGGACACCGAGTCAGCTAGTAAGATAAAAAAAACAACAATTACATTATGTCAAAAAAAAATTATAAAACACTTACAATTGTTTTAATAGTCAATAAAAAATCACAATGAAAATTACAATTTCAAATTTCCTCTTATGATATCTACTTATTATACACTCAATTATTTTGCTTTTCCGAAACCCCTCTACTAACACTTAAACTTTATGGTGTGGTATTAAAGTTCAAATTGACTTTTATTTATTATTACGAATCTTCTGAATGGGAATATAGAAAAGTGTTGTTTTTAGAATTTTTCAGGTAATTATTTAAATTTTTTTCTCCGTAAGAACCATCCTCGTATTTCAAGGAATATTATAAAAAAAGAATTAGCGAAATCGGTTCATCTGCTCTCGAGATTTGCGTTTAGCAACATATTCAGCGATTCATTTTTGTATTATAGAAGATTTGATGAGGGATGAGGGATGGGTAGAAAATGTCACATAATTTGCAAACATTGTGTAAGGATAATAAATTTCTAATTTCTCATTTACGTCCGGCAAATAAATTTGACGCATGCTTAGAGCAATTACCTTTTAACTTATTCACTGACAATCCCGTGCTCAGATATTGTTATATATAACTAACTCTTGGTCAACCATTGATAAAAAGATGGTTTGGAAGCCATATCCGTGGGTACATAGGAGTATTTGAAAATTATAAAGTTTATACTTTGAGTTTAAAGTAATGATTCATGTCTGGCTTCTTCTAAACAAAATTGTGGTTTGTGAAAATCTCTTCTTAACACGTTAGTTTCTTATGAAAAGCTCGATCATTCGATATATTTTAAAATTACTTTGGGGTAATTTTTTTATGTTACAACATCATCTATTCTTGTGACCATCTTCATCTATTCTTCGACTAATGTAAACTAGCCTTTAGTCTTAAGACCTCAAGTATAATATAGTAAAGTGAGTATAGATATAACCATCGTCTACTATTTTATATTTAATCAGTTTTATAATAATAATACACATAACATAGGTCTAGTTCTTGAAATATATACACATATATATTATACATAGTTAATTATATATCAACTGGTATTTCAGGTAATTTCTACATTTTAAATGTTATCGGCAATGTATATAATAAGATATTTTATTAGGCTTTAAAGCAAAGATCTCAGCGCCAATACGATAATAAAAAACAGCTTTTGTTAAATTATATTGTGCTTTTTGCCAAGTAAGGAAATAAATTTTGACACCATAAAAACAAAAAAAACAAATACGGGAAAATATTACAATTTTGGTTCCTTGGAAATGAAAAAATTACAAAAATTGAGGATAATATTTTAAATTGTATAACTTATTGTTGTTATACTAATTAATTAAATATCCCAAAATTATTGACGTTAGTTCTTATTTTAATTTCTAGATAGAGTAACTCTACTAGCTAGATTATCGAATAAAATCCCTAAGTATTCTATAGAATAACTGAAATGCTTAGTTAAATTAAAAATAACAACTGAAAACAAACAATTGACTGAGTTAATTGTTGAAATAACATGTATAGACAGTGTTGATTTCGCAAAACCCAATTGACCTATATTGCTCATTTACGAACTGACCTCACATTTTACGTCCTTAGCACGCTATAATAATTTCAGTTTGATATCTCTTTTCGTTTTTGAGTTGTCGTGCTTACGGGCAGACAGGCGGACAGACAACCGTAAATGGACTAATTAGGTGATTCTATGAACACCTATACCAAAATTTTTTTCGTACCATCAATATTTCTAATCGTTACAAACTTGGGACTAAACTTAATATACTATGTATATTTCATATATATAATATAAGCGTAATGTAAATAATTTTTTTTGGATCTGATGTTCTATTAACGAGATAAGTCTTCGTAAATTATTTCTGTAAACTTTAATCTTAGCTATGTGAAGAAATTGTAGTAAAAATATTATGTCCTACTCTTTACCGATAACATATACATACGTATTTTTGAAAACTAACATTTCTCAATATTCATAATTTTTTAATAAGTACATTAGGAATTATTACTTTCGTGTTTTCATTTAATTGATATAAAATTTCTTGCTTGCTACTACTTTTTTTTTAATAAATTATGCTTTAAAACGATGTTGTTCCATTCCATCTTATTTTATTACAACTCATAATTATATCAACCTTTTTAATTGAGAATTTGCCAATATATTGAAATGTAATAAATTCATCAGAAATTCTTTGTAAGTTATATTTATTGTACCGGGTTTTTCAATAAGATGTTACCACTTAAATGGGAGAGACAAGTTATCTAAAAATATGTTAATATTTATTAAAGAGACAAGAGCCGTTTTCTTGGCTGCAAAATATTCGTCATAAATTAATGCATTATGTTGTTTTTGAAAAAAATTCTTGTTTCAACTTTGATAGTGAATTCTTAATACCTAGATACTTTAAATTGTAAAAATTCATATAAAAATTAAATGTATACATACCCATTTCTAACGAATCCATAAATAATGGAAATTTTTTTTATTTTCAGTTAAAAGCCAGGGGTGTAACTGCTTGGAGGCATAATGGGGATCATGGTGGAGAATTATCCGTGTTTTGCTGGTGAAAGATGCCTAATTGGAGTTTGTTGATCCATCTTTAAGACACCTCAAGTACAATTTCCAAAAAAAAAAAAAACTGGCTGACAAATTCATACGGAAGAACCAGCCATCTTAACAAAAAATAAATTTTAACAAAATATGTGACTAATTCCAAAAATCTAAAATGAAAAATGTATCGCGAAAATAAAAATTTGAAAATTAAAAAATGGATTAAATCTTTAAAAATAGAAACAAAAAAAAAGTTGAATTAAAACAATCCATCTCTAAAAAAAATCTGCTTAAAAAAAACTCTTTATGTGAAGTCCAAAACGTTTATGACTTGTATCTTATGGAAAAATAAAAGCTCTGTAATAACTAAAAAGATACAATTGTGATTAAAAAATGGCAAAAAACTCTACCAATGACAAAAAACAAAAAATCTCATAATGGTACTTTGTTCCAAAAAAGAAAAATAATAATAATATTAATTGTAAAAAAAATCAATTTTTTAAAAATATTTGCCGAACATTTTGGCAATCAATTTTTTGCAAAAAAAAAAAAAATTAGAAAAAAATATTACAAAGTTTGCCAACAAAAATATCGTCCAAAATGGGTAAATCTATTTGTGCAGGTAGTGGATAAATAAATAAACAAGAAATGTTTTAGGTCTACGGCCAGAACACATTATGGTAATCGGATAGAAATTTGGAAGACTATTGACAACATCTAAAAATTTTTTTATCCCTTACAAAAAAATTTATAGGCGTAGATTCTCTTTCAAAGGGATCCAAAATTTTTTTAATGTTTAACAAACCTAAAATTAACTGATGGCCATTGAAGAAATTTTGAAAAAGAAAAAAACAAATGAAAAAATTACTTGGTCGGTCACACGACAAGGGCTTTGTCGGTCACACGACAAGTGCTTGTCGTTTAACACCCTGAAAATTTAAAATTGCAATACCTCGAGTGTCAGACGGACCATTCCCATTCTTTCCAGTATTGAGCATAGTAATTTTTTTTATTTATTATTACTTTATTTTTTTTATTCAAATAACGTCCCACAATGTTCTTGTGCAGTAATAAAAAATTTTAGTGAACCTCTGAAATTGAAATAACTGACTTTGCAAATATTTATAGGCGAAAAAATTTTTTTTGCACAATGTTGACATCAGCCTCTCATCTCAAATGTCTGTCCATCTTAAAATTACTTACCAAAATGTATTCTGGCCTTAAATCTATTTTTATTGTACAAATTTATTAAAACTCTTATGATTATATTATTCTTATTATTAATAACAATATTAGTACTTATTAAAAAAACAAATAACTACACTATAATATTATAGAGGTAATCAATTTTTAATTTACAAAAAAAAAAGTTGTAGAAAAAATAATAATACAAAAATTAATGCCCACTAAAAAATAATTCAACGAAATCTTTTTATGTTCTTACAAGCAGATATTATTAATTTTTTTTCAAATATACTATTATTATTATTAGTTTTCAAAATAAACTATTCATATAATATTATACACACTAATTAATTAAAAAAAGAAAAAAACAAAAAGAAATCATAACCTTTAAATGTTAAAAATTTAAACAAAAAAAATTCAAAAATTCACAAAAAAAATATCAGCGACATTAAAATTATAAAACAACTTTTAATAAAAAATTATAATAAAATCAAAATAGACAAAAAATATAATTCTTCTAAGCATGGAACTTTTTCTATGTATAAAAATTGTGTCCACTTATTTATTTTAAAATGAAATTTCATTTAATCTAAAATGTAGCAAGCGATTCTGTCCGCACATAAAATAATGAAATATATCAAAAATTCTTCAAAATGTATTAAGTATGATTTATTTTCTTGAGAGAGATCTAATGTGTAAGGTTTTTGTTGTTATTATCATAAGTCGGATATTTAACATGTATTTAACAGAAAATCGATTGTGAAACGCACAAAATTAATTCATAAAGTTTAACCTTAAGTTAAAAACGAGTAGTTTTAAACATAAGAGCTAACAAATACTTGAAAATTCGTAAAGTATTTGTCAATCATAAAAATGTATATTAATGTAAGAGCTAGGCATTTTTTGTTGTCTTTATTTTGCCTTAATAACACCGCAACTTTAAAATTCTGAATAATTAACTTTAATCCTTCAGACTGATCTTATATCGTACAATCATTACTCCTTGTGATGAGAGAAAATCTTACACTATTGTGCAAGCCCCAAGAGCAAAATTTCAAACTTTGTTTACAATATTTTTCTTGGTTACATATGTTTACGTGTGAAAATACATTAATTCATATAAAAGAATAGTATATTAAATTTACTTACTTATTAAATGTTCTACCATCTGTCATTGAACACAGTATATCTACGGAAACAGCCGAAATATAACAAAGCCATCCGAATTGCGGTTTTTTACCGACTTGACGATTTTTTTATCGACATTTTTAATTTCAGTAAATTATATCTAGTTAAAAAAATTTCAAGTGGTCATTCTATTTGGAATTTTAAAAACGAATTTTGTTTAATTAGCGTGAGAGAATCTTTCTACACAACAGTTCTGAAGGGTTAAGATTTTTTAACGGTGTATGCAAAGTACATGCATAGCCTTAAAATATACCAAATGTTTCTTGGACATAAGCTAATTTAATTTCAGTTTTAGTATTTTCATAGACTTTTAGTATTTATCCATGTGAGTTGGTGAAACACATCAATGCAATTTCTTTGATGGAAATTTATTTTGGATGATTCATTGCCAGATTTCAAAACTCCTCATGACCAAACGTAATATTTAGGCGATAATACTAACAAATTTCCAATATGTTCACTTAAGTGGAAAATACAATAAGTGAAATTGTCTGAATGATTTAAAATTTAAGATATGGTATGACCTTTTGATTGAACATTTTGTGCTTAGAAAGTAAATTTTATTTAAAAAAAAGAAAAGTTTTTGAATACCAAATTTAATGTAAGGAACTAAAATTTTATGAGTTACATAAAAATAATTCTAAAAATTAATAATATATTCCTTCTTGGAAATAAACACACAAATTTTTATTAGTGGCGTCACAAATAATAAACATACTTGATTAAAATGAAATTTCAATTTAAATTAAATAAAATTAAAAATAATTTTTAAAAATAATATCTTACCGCCATCAAATAATTAAAGCTATATAAATACTTCTCTGCTGCCATAAAATAAAATAAAAATTTAAATTTAATCAAAAAGTGGAATAATTACAAAAAAAAAAATTAAAATTTTTATAGAATTTAAATATCATCAGGCCTCAGAAGAAAATTAAATATTTTTCATTAAATAAGTGTTCATTTTTTAAAAATTCGGTTTAAAAATTATTATTTTAAGGTTGTTCCATTACGAGTATTCGAAGTTTAAACTTAAATTAAACAGGTTACATACATTAGATATCATACACAATTTTTGTATTTGTAAGAGTATTTCATGCCATTTTGTGTCATATTTAATACCAATTGGCAATCGAAACTTCGCTGGGCAGTGCGATATAATTGATATTGGAAAAACCATTAAGCAACATGTAATGCATGTAGATTATTGAATTTTTTAAATTTAAATTAGTGCTCAGTTCGAACTACTTATCGTGTATTAAGTTGGCTTATATGATACTTCTGAGTCAATTTTTCGTCGATTGATAGAAATGTCTGGCAACCGTCGCCATGACGTAAAATCTATTCAAGTACCTTCAAAATTAAACTCAAACAATGCTATAGATATCAAATCAGCGAAGAATTGTATTTATTGCAATTTGTTTAATTTATGTGGAAATTTCTGACACTCTAAATAGAAAACCCAATAAAAATGCTGATAAAACATTTTAATTCATTTTAAACTTGTTTCTTAAAAATGAACTGGTTTTTATTAATAATTATTAATTAATATTAATTTTACAACTAGAGGACTTTTTAACAAATTGACAGAATGACTTTTTATGAAATTAAATAATTTAAAAAAAATTAAAAAATTGAGTGTGTGCGTATTAGCGCGTGCGTGTTTGTGTGTGTATAGACTTAATATATTTAGATGTATAAACACAAAAATGTAAATGATTAAAATTTAAAAAAAAAAAATGAAAAAAAAATTTTTATATATTGTAAAAATATATTGTATATGTTTAAGGTCTATATGAGAAAGACTTCATTTCAATTTTAAAAAAAATCGTATATATAGTCAGTGAATTTAATAATAATTATTTTTTGTAACTTTCTGGAAAATGATATATATATATATAAATATATAAATATATATTTAGTGATATGTTTAAAAGTATTTATCCACAGAGAGCAATTTTTATTCAAATAACGCTTTTTTTTTTATTATTATTATTTACGAAAAATTTATATTTTACTTTGATTTATTATTAAAAAAAATTATTGAATTTATCTAATTTTTATTATTATTGAAAAATCTTTATTGTTTGTGCTTTTATTTTAAGTGTTTTTCAAAATACAATAGAATTAGAAATTTTAAAAATATTATTAAAAAAACACATTGGTTTTATATGTAATTTAAGTTTAATTTTTAATTACATTTTTTCTTAATGATATTCAAGTTTTTCACAATTAAAATCACATCAAAAAACAATTTTTTTAACAAATATTTTTACTAAATGATGTGGTCATCAGTTGTTTTCTAGTAAACTAAAAATTAACCATAAAAGTGTTATTCTAAAAAATTCCTCACGGGAAATTTTGTTATAAATCACACTTCGGATCTACGGAAATGGACTAATTAGATTATTTTATGAACCTATACTAATTTTGTGTTTCTACCATCAATGATTATAAGCGTTACAAACTTGAGACTAAATTGAATATGCAACTGATTTATAGAACCATAATAAAATAAAAATTTAGAATAAACGAAAATCATATTAAAACTCATATTTAATGTTTTATCGTTATGAAAATAATAAAACATAAGAGGGGGTATCGCAAATCTGTCCCTAGCACCTAGACCAAGGAATTCTCGGTCACCTACTTGAGAACAACCTGTCACCCGAAAGAGAGACGTCTACGGGTAGGAGATACTATTAAATTTTAAGCAGATAAAGCTGTATAATTCTGTCAAGGCCAGATGCCACGCGGAAAGTCCACATCTTCGCCGGGATTTTTCTAAGGATTTATGGATCTTAAGTTTCGGATCCAATCATTATAAACCTGACGCTCTGCAGATGCAAATAACTATTATGGAGGTTTCATCAGCCTCCATACAGGCCTTAATAGTGGATCATCAGAGATCCCCATATTAAGAAGGTAGTAGTTCAATCGACAATGTCCTGTCACGAATCCTACCACCCTTATCAACTGTGTTCTAGTAAGTTTCTATTCAGTTTGACTTGTCACATGCCCTGCGCAAAGTCCCAGTAACCAAGATTTATCGTTATGAATATGTCAGTGTATTATTGTAGTAAATTCTTGTTCGTTTTCGATTTTGTATCATTAAATTGTCTCAAAATATCAAACATTTGTTATAAAATGACAATCGGATAACATAAGTATTTTTAAACCGCCAATCACATTTTCAAAAACATGTAATAATTTTAAAATAATCGACTTGTATTATTTAATTAAACAAATCTTAGTTACTCTTGATTACTAATTGTAAAAATAATTTTTTATAATCAGTAAATAATTGAAGTCAATTAAGTAACTTTAATCAAAAATTTTGTATGAGGAATTATTAGTGTAATTTTTTTTTGCCAAAACTGGCATTTTAGTTTCGGTTTATGGAACGCAATCGATGACTATTCTTGTATATAGTAATCAATAATTGATTAAAATAGTCAATAAAAGAGATGTGAATTTTTTTTTAAATATTTATAAAAAAAACCTTCTAAGGCCTAAAATGAAAATAATTTTCATTTTAAAGTAATATTTTTGATCTCAGAACTTCTAGTATTTGAGCAGTAAGATGACACTGAAATATAATATAAAAACAAAGGGGCATTAAAAGTCTCAAAATTATTTAAATATTTAATGTACCTTCAATTAATGTCCCCCCAAAAATGATTTTTTTAATAAAGTGATATATGTACTAAAAATATTTTATTGCTCTTCACGCAAACTCAAATATTGCATTTGTATGTGTTTAAATTAATATTAGAACTTACAAAAAGGAATCAATTGAACTGATATTAATTTTTTTATTGTAATGTATAAGTTTATGACCTCTGCTATACGTGTGAACTTTATTTTTCAACCTTAATTTTTGGACATGTAAACAAAATTGTTGAAAATCTGGTTGGCCTAGAGCCAGTCATAGTATTTGACAGTTATTTCTAAACGGCTGGAATTTGAAAGACTGTTTCGTATCTAACAACTTTTTCCTCTATGACAATTTTCATAGCCGGGGACTATTTTTGAGGACCCGGAATTTTAATTACGAGGCAAGGTTAAAATTGATGAATATTCAATAACTTGGCCTAACACTCGAAAAAATGAGATATCCGTTGTCCAACACCTTAAAATTAGTTTTCAAGGTGACAGGTATTCTGCTTCACTGAGTGCCGGACAAAATGATTTTTGAATTTTGTTTTCAATGAATTTCGCGCAATTAAATATTTTGTAGAGGAAAAAGTTGATACACACAATTTTGACAGCAGTGTCTCAAATATTTAGTGTTTTGAAATGGCTGCCAAATTCTACGCCTGATCCTATACCTATGGTTATAATAGTCACTTGATAGATCTTAGAAGTAAAATTTTGTTTGCTTAGAAGTATTTCTAAAATATATATTTTCATATTTACAAACAAATTTGTATGCGTTGTAAAAAATAATAACTTTCTTTTATGTAAACAAAAACAAAAAAACAAACAAATGGAAATTTTTTGATTAGTACAATTGTGTGGTGTGTTTTTTAGATCTCTCCTAAATGTGTAGATTTTTTTAAAAATAAATAAAAAATTTTTATATTTACTTATCGACTATTTTTTAATTTTTTTCTTTTAAGAATCTCTCTCAATAAATTTCCGAAACTCGAATTTTTGTGATGAGTTGCATTTTTTTTACGTGTAAAGTATTGTTTAAAATTTCTAAATTTATTGACGGAAAACATAGGATTGTTAATTTTGTTTTGGATGTCTAAAAAATCCTTATTTCGATCTCAGTATAAAGAATGATACATTCTACAAGGAATAAACAATAATTAATTTTGTTGATCGTTTTAAGATAGAATAATTGCTTCTGTGGATTTTTATTCATTGTGTTATTAGTTGCAATGTTTATAGTGATTTTAATAGTTATATAATATAAATAATACTGATTTTTATCAATGAATAAAATTGATTTATGATATTAAATTTATTTATTTATTTATTTTTACTTTAACAGATAGTGTGAATGCAAAATAATTTATCAGACCTTAATACAGATTGAATCCATAGTATGATCAATTAAGGTAGAATAGTTACTAATCTATACAGCGTGACCCCAGATATCTATAAAATAGCTTCAGCAATTCTAAATCAAAATTACATCCAAAAATTTACTTTGTGGACGCTGCCAAGATTACCGAACCAATACCGAAAAATTGGTCGCAATGCACCTCTAAAACATTACCTCCAAATAAGAACTCTTTATATTAATAGAAAGGTCCTCCTCATCAAAGTTTTCCATTTAACCTCAGTCTCATATAAAAATTTGTATCTTCTTGTCATTAATTGGATGTATAGCAAATCTTAACACATATTTTTATAGAAAATTGAATGCTCCACAAAAGAGATCGCTAAAACTTTTTCCATTAATCTAACCATTTTAAAGACATTGAATAATAGACATTGAAGAACTAAGGAAAATTATTTTTCTTCTTAATTTTATAACTCGCTAATTAATAAAAGTCATAAAATGAAAAATGCATATTTTTGACCAAAGTTCAAACTTTTTCTGTGTATAATAATGGGGTGAAAATTCAATAAAACTAAAATTTCTGGAATAAAGCCTCTTTTTAGTTATTGAATTGATGAAAATTGAATTCTCTATTTGGTGCATTAATTTCTTACTGTCCTAGATGACGGTATCTTCATAATCTTTGTATCATATGATAGTTAAAAAAAAAACCTAGATATATTTAAGAAGATTTATCCCCGGTAATGTAGCCCAGAGAAGTATTCGTGAACTTATAAAGTCTAGATGTTGTATTTCCTCTTACAATTTTCAGATTTATTGGTGTATTTGGTGAGAAATCAACACAGTACTGATTCCTGAGAAATAATTCCACTAAATCATGTACACTCTAAGTGATATTACTATAATTCACATATAATGTTATAGAAATATCACTTAGAATGGTAAAACACGTGCATTTTTTGTGACACAGAGGTACGAGTTAAAAATTTAGTAACTTAGTACAGCGAATAAAATAAATAGGTTTAAATAAATATTTCTCTTTAAATAGATGTGTTAATATCTTAAAATAATATTGAAATATTGAGTACTTTAAGAATTTTATTTTTAAAGGATTGGAGCATATAAAAAAAATGGCTTAAACCTCGGAACTTAGTAATTTAAGCTTGTCTCCAAGCGATTTATGTATTATTTGATGAGAACATCTAGTACAAAATAATTACCTACGGCTATATTAATGAAAAAGTTCAACCTCAGACGTAAACGGATAGGATGTTTGCTATTATAATCTGATTAAAATATAGAAAACAAGAAATCTAAAATCCTATGTGTTTTGGTTTCATTATGGGCTAATTTGAACGTAATAGGGAATATACATGTTTTTTTTTTTTTTTTTTTTTTTTTAATTCATTTTTTACACCATTATACCAAAGTAAAAAATATAAATACTGCTTAAAAATGCTGTATTTAAGTGTAAAAAAATATTTAAAATACATTATAATTTTGAGATATTTAAACTCAGTTTTTTTGGCGCTCTCTGTTGATGACGTATAAGTAGGTGATCTGTCAATTGGTGTCAGTTCAATGTATAATTTACACTTTAAAAAAATGAATTTACAACACAGAATTTACTCTGGTTATTATTAAGTTTTCTAATAAAAAGCCGTAGAATAGTATCATTTAATGAAATACCATATAAAATGTAAGTAATTAATATCATACAGTATGTCAACAAATTTGACAAGCCCGTACTATGATCTCACGTCCATATTGAATTATGGGTTAATTCGAACATAATTATTAAGCCATTTACAGCCGTAAAGCGAAAAATAAGTGAGTATATTGCCCTCTATATATAAATAGAAGTTAGTTGAAGTTCTAAAAACAGATATCTATTTAAAACAAATGAAATGTGTGCATTGACATTTGTACGCACAAGTATTGCCCCCTACAATGATTCTAGGTACTTGTAATGTCAAACCCAATCTAAACAGGTGCTGTTGAAGAAGAGTGAAAAATGAAATTATAAATTTTCAAATAAAATATAATTGAAATTGTTTTGAATGCATAAAAGTATACGATCACCATGTCGGACAACAGGATTGAATTAGGTAAGAATATCATTCATAAACAACAAACTGGTTTGATGTAATTCATACTTTTTTTTTTTTTTTAAATGAATACTTTCACTTTTAAAGGAAATTTGGATATGTTACGCGCTTTATATGATTTTAATGCCTCATTTGCCAAAACATTAAGTTTTCGTGAAAATGATCATTTTATATTACATCAAACATCAACCAAGCAACGAAATTGGTGGCAAGTGGTAAATGAGAGTGGCCAGATGGGTTTCGTACCCTCAAATTATGTAACAACAATTAAAGTAACACCACAATTTCTAATTCAATTCATTGATAATTGTATTGATTCATTACATAAAACTAGTGGTAAAACTGGCTTGTCTGCTGATAAACAAGAATTAATATTGCGGTTAAGTGATAAAAAACGACAAGCCGAATTATCAAACCATAAAAAAGGTGTTGCTCCAAAGCCTCCGGATCATTTTAACGATACATCAGTTTCAGAGGTGGCTAAGCCTCTTCATAAAAAAGTAGATCATGAATCATCCAATTCACGAAGAAGCCCCGGGTATTCACCATCCGCAGCAGCCGGAGATGGTATTAATAATATACCTGGAGTTAATATGCATAAAAATGAATTGTACGAAGAACCTATTAAGCAACATCATAAAAAAGATCGCAAGCATACTGGACGGGTAATTAGTATTTGTTTTTATATACATTACTGATCGACGATTTGTACGCCTAAAAATCTAGATTTATAAGATTTATTAATTTAAAGAAAGGCAGGAAACAAAATTATTGAAATTTAAACTTATAACAGTGTTTTTCGTATTCCACCATGTTGCCTGTCCGTGTGCCATAGCCTAAGAAGTAGTATTTAAAAAATTACCTATCACAAGCGCGGATTTTTCAAATTCAAAAATAATTTTTTTTCACCAATGATTTTAAGCCTCGAAAACAATCATTTTTCAGTCAAACGGTCAGTTGTAGCTGAAAACTGTCAACTGAAAACAAAACCATGATAAAAATCCATT
Organism: Chrysoperla carnea; assembly: GCF_905475395.1. NCBI lineage: Eukaryota > Metazoa > Arthropoda > Insecta > Neuroptera > Chrysopidae > Chrysoperla > Chrysoperla carnea. The sequence continues at coordinate 50,815,281 of NC_058339.1, forward strand.
TATGTTTAAACGGATCTAAAAATTGTAAAAAAAAAACTTTCTAAGCCAAAAATCAAAATTTTTGTATTTGTGTCCAAATAATTTTTGAAATTGACTAAAGACAACAAAAATATTTTAGAAAAACTTTGATGTAGCCTTTACCGATTAAGTAAACTAGCCCGTCTCTTAGAATATTAATAAGTTTATTAAATAAAGCATTTAGATTAGATAATCTGCGGTTACAGTTATATAAGTTTAAACATCCTGTTTACTTATGAACATTATTAAAAAATGTATTATTATAGACTCAACGCATGAAACGTAGAATTCAAATTTCTAACGATTTTTTCCCTGCTGTATTAAGTTTGGAATTCTCAAAAAGGTGATAAATCAGCTCAACCCTTCTTGTAAACGATCAATTGGTGTTCGCTGATTTCTCACTAATTTTGTTATATTTTTTTAAATTTTGTAACAATATTTCAATCTGTTTTATATTAGGGGAGTACTTCTCCTTCAGAAACTAAAGTGTTGTCAGATACAAGTATTAGTCCAAATTCTCAAAAAAATCGTTGCATTACAAGTCCAAGACAAGAAAATTTAAGAAAATTATCATTATTTGATGTCGAGCAAAAACCTGTTTATGAATTAGTGGAAACAGTCAGGAGAAACACTCAATTAAGTCATGAATTGTCCCGTGTTGCTGTGGTAACCGTAATTGAAGGTATAGACAAATATTTGAATTTTTTTGTAAAGCCAAAAGGAAGACAAAAATTGATATCTTGCAAAATAACTCTTGAATACTGTATCAAAGGATGACATTAAGTTTGTGAATCTAAATTGGCTGTAGTAGAAGAGCTGTTAAACATTTTTGGATAGATATTTGAGGCTTCATGAAAATTGGCTAAATATTTCTTTTGTAATAAATATAAAATCGAACATTTGGTTGTAAAATCATGAAATGAGCCAATTTTACTACTTAATTTAGAGTATATAATAAATAATAATAATTTAGTATCTAAACAAATAAATTTCTAGGAGATATAGAATATCGCCAGGTGGTATTTGATGCTAAAATCTACCACTAGCTTGGTGCTAAAAATCTATCCAATTCATGAACTCTCTATTTTTAAATGTTTCATTTTCCTTCACAAAATCTCATCCAAGTTTGAAGATACCAATTTTGTCACTAATTAGGATAATTTTTGATGTAATAAACTATATTTACGAAATTTAAAAATTTTATTAAGGTTTACAAGAAATTCTACCTTCAAATTTTGAGCGTTATTTTAAAACAATTTTAACGCATTTAGAAGGTAGCTTAAATGCATCAGAGCCGTTGTTAAATCAAACGCATGATGCTACTCGTTTAAAAGTAATATTTAATGAATTAACATCGTGTAAAGAAGATTCTCAGCAACGTAGTTGGATGTTACATGAAGATGAAATGGTCATTATGGACTACATTCATGAACTAATATCAATTTTGGTAAGTTTTAATATAAGTAAATCTCTAGAGCCCAGAGATGGTGAACCAATGACACCATGAAATATTATATTACGAACGAACACAAGTGGCCTTATTAAGCATTTCCTTAGAAAAAGTGGCACGTTGATATATAATGGATCACCACCCCTGCTCTAGGAAATTGACAAAGAGGAAAACATACAAAGTTTTTAAGGTGATTGTAAACCTACAGTATTGTAAAAAAGATTTGGTTTATTGCACGGTACATATATATAAACCAAACAAACACATGCTTTCTAATCAAGTAATGAGTTATTTTTTGATTTACAATACCACGCAACTACAAAAATAAATAATATATTTGTGTGCAAGTGATGCTTATAAATTTGATAATATAGATATCGCTCTTCAATCATCAATACTATAACTATAGTCGTCTCTATTCATCAAATGATTAACTCATAATTAAATTAAAATTTTGTTTTTATATTATCGGCAACATTGTATTTTTATGGTATTATTATAAACTATAAGATTGGCTACAATATTTTAGATAGTTTTTTATAACACTCTCTAGATTTTTTTGATATAGAAATATCCAATTGAAAAGAATAACCTGTATGATTCATCATTTTGTCAGCCAACTTTGAACGATAAAATAATAATAAAAAGCCCGGTGACCTAGGAATTTTTTGTGATTTTTGGAAACTTTGTTAATCAAAAAATGTATTTTTTATAAATTTTTATTGAAATAGTATTATCCAATCCTTGCATATTTCCTTAAGACGATATTTTTACATGGACAATGGCTTGCCTCGTCGAAATAAATTAATATTATCAAACAAGTATTCAGTTTCTCAGTTTTGAAAAAATAAATGTATTTTTAATTATCGACTAAACCATATTAAACTCTAGAAATAAACTGCGCACCGAAATATTGCTTGGATTTTTTTCACATTAGCTTTGGCAAAAATCATTAGGTTTTTGATTCAAGTTCTTAGTGTAGAGTAATTATTATTTATAAATATGTTTTAGAGTAATGCAGATGCAAATATTTCAAGACATGTAATGTCTCAAGATCAATACAGTGGAGTTACAAATTTAATTCAGTATTATCAAATGGAAGTACGTTGGTCGATTCGACAATTACTGTTACAAGCGTTTGGTGTAATGTGTAGTTTAGATCGAATTGTAGTCAATATTATGCTAAATTCTGTTTTACCCGTAGAATTAGCCAGGTAATTGTTTTGAATTTTTTGTCAATTTAAATTTTAAGGTCAATTAAACTGATACAACTTACATCCTGCAACGCGTTAAAAGAAGCGTTGGGCAGATACTACAACTTCTGTGACTGTGGATACCACTGTAGAATGTTTCGGTAGGTTGAAGGATGTAAGTTGTGTTGCCTTAGCAACGCACATTGCTTTTGTTCACTTGCTACTTGGAGAACCCCAAATCTACGACAACAGAAAACTTTACATCTGCTTTTTTGGTTATTGACAGGGCCGGATTTACACAAAGCGCAATCCTTGGGCAATGCGCAGAGTTTCTTCAGCTAGTTCTGATACAATAAAATACATAAGAAATTTGAACTGAAGAGAAAAATTCTACGCAAATATTTTTTATCGATGCTATATACCCAACACATAAATCTAGGCCTGGTTATTTGTATAACCAAGTTAGGCTGATAATTTTTCAACTATAACACCTCGAACTGTGGTCAATAATTTGAAGAAACTCTGTCATTAAATTTGGTCAGGATAATTTCTTTATTAACTTTATTAAATAATGATATTTTGTTATTTCAGGGATATGAAAACAAACTCACGAAATATGCAACGGCTTAATTATTCATCTCTATTGTTAACAATGATTTGTTCGATGGGTGAAAAAATGCCAATAACACATTTAGAACATTTCGATTTCGATTTTATGATGTTCTTATACACAATGATTGAAAATCCACCAGATGTTGACGTTGAAGATCAAATACCAGATTTATTTTTAAATCTTATTTTATCTTTTAATTTACAATTTCAAGACGGTGATGAAAATATTGTTGTATCAACTGCTTCGAAAGTAGAAGATGCAAAAACATTTACGGAAAAATTACTTTTACTTTTAAATCGTGAAGGTAAAAATTTATTTTGAAAGCAACACTATAAATCTAAATTAATATTGTTATTATACTTGTAGAGGATCCAGTGCGAATTTTTGACCATGAACCAGCTCCTCCAAATTCTGTAATTAAATTATTTATCGATTTATTTAGTAATGTGTTTACCGCAGAATTATTTTATACAAATGATGTCAAGGTGTTAATTGATATAATAGTTAGGCAACTCTCGGATATTTCACCTGGGGATTCAGTAAGGCCTAAAGAAATATAAATACAGGTGGTTAAAAAATCATTGTACATTTTGTGTCTATATCACCAGAGGGGCGGGTAATTAAAATTAATTATTAGCTAACTATGAGATATATGAAGCATTCTACTACATTATCTTTATGATATTTCAATATTCTCCTTCAAGATCGAAGACAAAATATGTAACAAAAGCCACAAAATATACTCTGATTGTTTGATCGCCCGTGTAACTCATAACTGAAGTTTGTTTATTAATTCTGTTTATCATTCTTTTTTTAGCGTCGAGCACAATATTTGGAATTATGTAGACGTGTACTACGTAACACAAATTATTCTGATCATTATCATCGACGTGATGATATTTTAAAATGTTTTACTCGAATATTTTGCGAAGAAACAGAAGTTAGCCAAGAGGACCAAAAATTAGTTAGAAAAATTTCAAATGAATTTCCTGAATATTTTAAAAAATAATTTTGATTTGCCATTTAGTTTTAACAAATATTTCGTTGTTTGTTTTTAAAACAGAACAGAACTAAAAACATGGCTATTTAAAGTGCTCTGTGATTAGCAATGCAAATGTGTGAAAGGTAATTTATAAATGACAGAAAATTAAAACAAAAGTTGTAAGTAAATATTACAGCAAAATTAATATTAATTTTTAAAAATATATCTCATCGGACCCTTTTTTTTTATTATTTTATCGTATACAGAATTTTGCAGTTTTTTTTATGAGAAATGACTTCTAATCAATTGCTATAAAAGTTTTTGTTACACGTTTTAAATTTTTTAACGGTTTGTAAAAAGGTTTATTAATCGATTTGGACGCACGTTTTGGAATAACACTCTTTAAAAAAAAGTCTTAAATCTCACTCATATAATCTTGCGGAGATGTGTAACTTCTTTAGTTTTAAAGTAAATTTGCTGTGCTGTATTTAAACATATAAGTGTGTTTTCATCTTATAATTCTCGATGTTTGTGGAACATAACTATGTGATTATGTTCGCATATCTTACTCTTTTTAACGTATGATATATTATTGTTCGCTGTATGCTCCTTTCTTAAACGCTTATGTAATTTTTCCCCGTTGTTGATATTTCTCTATATTGTGACTAAAAATTTTAAATAATACCCTAGCAGCCCTGTACATTAGTGTAACTGTACATCTAATATTACTGTCTCACACATATACTAAGAATGAATACACATATACTCCCCTGTATTAAAAATAATTATCTAAATGTAATGGTTTTGAATATTTCTTGAGATTTTGCGTGCTCCAACTACCTTAAGGAAACTTCTTTTCTAAAACTAATTAAATTCTTAAAAGAAATTAAATTAACAAAGTGTCAATGGCTTGAATATTTGCGAATATTTTTCCAAATCCATTTTTCACATAAAAACTGCTGAACTTTGTACACTTTGAATATTAAGATTGTATCGAATATCTTTTTTATCGGATTCTAAATGATTCGTACACATAAATTTCACTTTCTATACAATCTTAATTAATATTTTATTATTAGTACTTAATTTTCTTTTATTGAATTGAAACGTTTTGATCTATATTCATATATTCATATGGGATCTATATTCAATACTAGGTCGTTTGCAAGTGTTCCAATCTGAAATCTGATTACTAAATAAACACAGATGAAAGCTATTAAAACTTTTAAAATAGTATTATTCCAGTCGGTCCTAATAATAGTACAAAATAGTATTCAATTATAATCAGTGAATATTGTAACAACGAATTTTTGAATACAAATATCAATTGTCAATATTAAAGTTTGCAAGGTAAAAGACGTTTCAATATTAGTTTGGTCTTTGGTAAAGTACTATCGTTTTTTTCGAATAGGAGATGGTTTTTAACACTTTGAGCATCATGTGCCACCGATGGTTATTTACCATTTCTCTATTTTGGCAGTATGATTATGGGTGGGTACTGTTTTTTGTTTATTAAGCGCTGTGTGCTCACCCGTGTGCACATTTAATTACCGGCAGGTAAATATAGTGTTCAATAATCCCTTTAAAGTTAAAGGCGGTAAATGGAGCCCGATCATGATTTATTCTTAAATATTTCGGCTAATAATGAAGTCAGCGATTTTAAACGAAAGTTTTATGTCGAGGGATTGGCCCTCATTATCTGTCGGGGGTTAATATGGTTATGGGTATGATGAATAACTCAGCCACTACTTGGTGATTTTTTCCAATGTGTTATATACGTTGTTGGATTTTAGCCCCGTAGATGTTTTTGGAATCGCTAAAGCGCTCAATGTGTTAAAATTCATATTAATTAATTCTGTATTCGTTAAAATAACAGAATAATAATAAAAATATTAATAAATTTAAAATTAAATATTAGACTCTATGTTTTATTGTCTGAGGTGGCTATAATTGTTTGATATTTAACAAAATAGTTTTAATATTAAAAGTTAAAAAATTAAACTAGATGAATTAAAAACAAATTTTACTCGAGTCGTTCAAGATTCTTAATAAATTACAAATTCTCACAAGTTTTTACACCCGTATCGATTCTTACAAGTTTAAATAAGGTATTTGTGTATTTTTTTAATCGATGTTCCTTTAATTTCAAGAATGGTACTTGCAAAGAGAAATGACAATTCAAATTTTATTAAGTTAAACGAACTATTCAGTAATCGGGAATGGTTTGAGTCGGAATCAAAAACAGAGTTTTTCAATTTTTCCTTCTAAATTATTCTGAATTTACGCTCATTTTATCTATACCCTTCTTTTCTTTTTAACCCTCGACACAAAAACAGGGGTGTTTTAAGTTTGACTTGTCTATCTGTGTACCTTTCTGTGACATCGTAGCTCCTAAACGGGTGAACCGATTCCAAACTCTTGAACCGATTTTGATTTTGTTTGATCATTCGTACAAATCACTGTCATAATACATCTAAACTCTAAACAGTATTAGGACAACAAAACATATGTTTTAATCTAGATTTGGATAAGAACATATGCAGTTTTTTACATTATTTATGTGTGTAAATCCTGGAGTTTGAGCCAAAACTCTCCTTTACATTCAATATAATTTAAAAACTTTGAATATTCATATATTTTATTTTTTGCTTTAGTCTTAAAGATCCTCATTATGTAGTCCTTACTTATTATTTTTTACCTGTACTTGGGGACGTCGCCAGCCAATAAGCCCGACTAATTTATTGGACTTTGAATCATTTTTGTGAATCTCTAAGGAGAAAGCTGTTTCTTCCTGCCTCACCTCTTGGGACGCCCGTGTCTATATAATTATAAATATTTCTTTTCGATGATATAAAAATACGATTTCTAATATTAATTCAATAACAATACACAAATACCCTTCCGAAAAGGTTTTTAGTGAAATTATTAATTAATAGGAAAAATCGACAATCCAATATATTTAATAATAATGATTAATTATATAAATTGTTATTGTCGTCATTTTAGCACTAAAAATATGCATTATTAAAACATTAAATAAATATGCAATAAACATTCCTAATTAATAATATTTAAAAACTAGAATCAAGTAAATAAATAATAATTGTGTGCATTTAACATAAAAGTCAATACCATTCTGTCCAAAATCAATGAAAATGTCTATTTTATTGCAATTGCATGCCATATAGTAATATTACTGTTAACGTAAATATTTATATATGAATTTATTCTGGATTGAATTCAATTATATATTTTTATATTTAGGTTTAGGTTTAGGGAAACATTAGTGCACAGTGGTATTGAATGGTATTTATAAAATTTTTAAATATTAGTTTTGAGTTCAGTAGCATACTTTGATTTGAATACTCAATCGACCCTGATGTTGTAAGATATGAGATGGGTTAATGATCAATTTAAAAAAAGTAAAACCCGACCACGTTGTTTTTGTGTCTAATTATTATCCTGGCAGATTGACCCCCACAACTAACCCAATCTTGATTGTTTGTTTTCAACTTTTGCTAACAAATGAAGTAAAAAAGTTAATGTATACACTCATTTTCTCTTTGGAATATAGCTTAATCCATGTAACTAATAGACCAAGAAAGTTCTTATAGGTTTTCTCAACGTACTTACAGGTTTTTAATTTTTTTATAGGATTTTCGGGACTCGTACTCACACAGCACCTGGAATATTACATATATTGATAGAATTTAAAGTAAATACTCTAGTTACCAATACTAATTTGCTTGGACTATAACTTCTATGATTTAATTAACGGTGTGTTTACTGAACAATATCTATCTTTTAATATTTATTTAAAACTTATCGATTTTTTATAATTGCAGTTCGCAGATAATATAGGTTTCGTACAGTACGAAACTACGAATACTCATACAACGCTACGCCGTACAGTAAATTACTTTTAGTGATTCAGTAATTCGTTTATCTAAAATACTTATTTCAATGATCGATATTATTTAGGTAGTATTTTAGTAATGAGTAGAATTTTTTTCCTACAAAACTAAAGCTTTTGTAATTTATGTAAAGCTTACTTGCCATATAGAATTCAATCTCGAATAATTAGGTAATTATTATCGTGATATATTATATTTTTGTGACAAATCAATTATAATAATTAAATATATATTATGCACAAAGATTTGAAATTGAATTATATTTCTAGTCTTCTTAAATTAGAGGGATGGTGATTATTAATTTAAGAATTAATTTAGAAATTCTATTTGCACAGTCCTAAAAAGTAATACAAAATTTTTTGTTTTATACAATTTTGTAACTAAACTGTGAATCGCCATTCACATTAAGAATTAAATAGGTAATCTTATAGCCAAAAATCAAAATTCGTGTCAAAAATATTAAAAATTTATGATCGCTCTTTACTGTGTATGCTCACAAACAGCACCAGTACGGTGGTTGTTCTGAACACATAGTATGAAAACTTACTATGACGGGCAGCACGTACTGGTATGATAAATTAGAGCAAGCTTTATCCAGTTTTAATAGATTTTTAAATTAAAAAATCTTCTACATATTTTAGCAGGAGTTAATACATTTTAATCCAAGAGCTGATAACATATTTAGAGCACGGATTTGCCCCAATTATTTATATATCTTCAAAGTATCGTCTATGATATTTTTTTAATAATAATTCCAAAAAACCAGATGGTTTCGTTGGTGGAGAAATATTCCTTAAGTTAGAGTTAGATCGAAGTCGGGAAAGAATGAATATGAAGGAGATAGTTTATTGGCATAATGGCATATAGTTTATATGTTTCATTATCATTGTAAAAGCGTTTACGTGCTTTGATTGGTAAGATCAAAGATGTTTATTTGCGAACAAAATATTTGTTTACTATTAAAAATATTATTGGGGTGGTCTGGTTTGGTGTCCCACCACTCAAATGATCTGCTGTTCACATATTACAATATAATTGATACTAAACTGTTATTTTTATTATTTCATTCTGGGTCAATAATATTTTTTAATACATTTAATTTAACCAATCATTCCCTGTACAACTATCACAGACAATGCTTTTAAGCCATATAACTAGATGGCTCAAATCCGTGCGCTAAATGTGTCACCAGCTATTGAACTATTTCGCTTCACCATTTCTAATTGGTTATCATTTTCAACTGGCTTCAAAAATAATAATTCATATTGTACCGAACTGTAGTTAACGAACATATCAAATTTTAGTCAAACCTGTTATCAAAAATTAGCGTAACAGTACTTCTAAGATATTTAATAGTGCCAAATACGTAATTCAAAATGGCCAAATAATAATTCCTGTTTTACGAAAATATTAAAGTTTTAGAAGTAGCGACTATTCAAGGTAAATACATTTTGGAAAAGTTTTTTATAATATTTCGATATACATTTTTTCGTTCAAATTTTTGGCTATAAAATTAGTTGTATTTTTTAAAAGTATGATGTTTTTTACTATATTTTATCAAAATTTATGTATACAATTGTTTAATGTTACCAACGTATATATTTTTTATCATAAAATTGTTGTTATTTTTTTTATAATTTGCCTTTTTTTGTAATAAACGGATTTTAATATACTTATTTAATATTTATTATCGTCGAAATGTGTTGTGTATTTCTAAAGATTGTTTATTCAAAATGTTGACAAACATGAATTAAAGAAATTTTATACAAATTTTTTGTCTCTTCTATTTTAAATTTTCGTTTATTCCGTTTCCCAATTATAATTTTGATTACAAATTCTATTCTTCTATTCTTCTCTATTACATAAATGGCGACCGGATTAAGCTAGAGTTGCCTGAAGAAATCCTAATAATTTTTGAGGCTAGAATACCGCAATAATATCGATCTATAACAACTTTTTGAGAAATTTATAATTTTACACTTTTCTCGCTCTTACTTTTTAGTTTGATTCATTGCCTATTGACACTGGGCGTTTACTGTAAAATGTCGCCTTTCTTATACGATTACATGTCCAACCGTTAAATGGATCTGCGTTTTGTATTTTTTGAGCCAATATTACCTTAGAAAATGACTTTTATTCTAAATCGAGAAAATCCCGAAATAATTTTTTGTTTCGATATTTGATGATATAGAGTAACTTTGACTTAAAAGGTATAAAAATCGTTTCACTTAATTGGATGGGTAGTGAGTATTGTGATATACGTCTAAAATCCTGTACGAAGAATCTTTCCTCTTGTACAATAATGAGTTGGATGATTTTATATTTTTTATTCCTAATTTCCATAAGTAATCCAAAGAAACGAAAGTTTGATTGATTTTTGCAAAGATTCTGATTAAAGAAATGGCTCAAGAATTTTCGAGATTATTGCACAAAATTTTTCTTGATAATTTGATGAAACTCGTTATATACAGAGTCATCCTGACCCCAAAAATACAAGAATCGGTTTCATTCAATGATTGGGTGATTAATATTTTATATATCTTCTTAAATCTGTACGAAGAACTTTTACTTCGTAGTGATTCTGGAGATATCTCCATAAATAGCCATCTAATCGTCATATGTATCGAAATATTTTTAATTATTTGGGTCTAAATGACCGTAAAATTCTATGAAACGAAAAGTTGGTGAACGGAAAATCTCTGAGATAACGAAATGGCTCGGAGATATCACCCATTGTTTACGATTTTAATCGATATTTCAGAAATTATCCGTCCAATTTTCGAAGAAATTTTAATGTTTTGGATCAAAATTACTCTAGAAAATAATTTTTATGTAAAATAGAAAAAAATGGAATAAAAAAAAAAATCGGAAACATTTAACGATTGGGTAAGTTAAGCTTTGGGAAAGCAAGATACTTCAAAACTTTAAAATCTTTTTTAAAAATGATATCCAATTTCGTGATTTTGTACGATTGTAAATTGATGAGGTTGGGTTGCGAGATATCAAAATAAATTTTATGAACATTCAAAACAACTGAATTATTTATAAATAAATTTTATTATAGAAATATTTTACAAAAAAAATTAAGAAAAAATAATAATATAATAATTAAATATAATTAAATATAAAAATTATTAAAATTTCCTTAAAGAGGGAATAATTATTTCAACACAAAAGCACAAGATTAATAAACATTATTAACATTTGACTCTCATGAAAACATGAAATTAAAACTCGTCTTTTTCTGAGAATTGATTTAAGATGGATGAAAATTGATTTAGATGTACTACGATAATTTATTCTCCTGTCATCATTTCCATGAATTCTGAAAAATATTTAATTTATATTAATATTTCAATTTTATAGTTTACTCAGTCCAGGAAACAAATATTTTCTCAATATGTTAAATCCCGTAGGAGAAATAATAACTGGACCAATATTGTTTCAAGTCTGTGTGGGGATTGTTAGCATTAGAGTAAGCTTGAAAACCAAGACTGGTTCAAAGTTAGAATGTTAACATCGTAATAACAAGCTTGGATGTCACTTAAGCAAAGTGGATGACTATAAACACTCACGACCATTCTATTATTATTGCTAGTTTTGGCCAAGGGTTGGCCAAATAAGAATTGATTTATTAACCTTGGGCAAAGGCTGAAAAACCAAGCATTCATTATCTACAGTCAGTAGGCACACATTATCTACAGTCAGTCAAGATTTATCAGCTATGACCATGATTTGGGCAAGGTCTAGTAAACCAAGACTTAGCAAATCAATGATGATTCACCTTCGATTTTATCGTTAAACTTGATATTTTCATTCCAAATAATCTGGTTGTAGTGAGTCTAAGCTGACTGAATTAAATTATGATTTCCACTTACCATCAAAGTCTACAGTCCCGGATCCATCAGAATCAATTTCTTCAATCATCATATCTAATTCATCGTCAGTTAATTGGTCATCTAATTCTCGAAGAATTTCTCTTAAACATGATGTTGGAATATATCCATTACCTGAAATAGATTTTACAAAATTTATTTATTTATTTTATTTAAAAATATAAAACTAAAATAGAAATATTTGTTTTTGAAAATAGATCTTTCATAAATATACATGATTTTCAATTAGGAAATCAGAATTAACCTTGCCAAAATTTTAAAATATTTTGTTCTTTCATCTGTTTAAATTTATGAAATAAATTTTTAACATAAAAAATATGACATAACGCCTTTCAAATTTTGGATTAAATCTAAAAATAATAATAACAAAATTTCCAGAATTTAATTTATATAAGTAAAATCTAATCGTCTTGAAAACACGACCTATTTGGGGAAAGTTTGGATTTTTTTGGTAGATAGGTAATATTTGCTTCGAATCTTGTTTCAGGAGTGTTTTTCAAAGTGACTTAAATTAATCGTTTGAATCTGTTCTTAATAAATTAAACCCATTCAATACAAACCTTCTTTGTCATAAAGACGGAAAGCTTCCCGTAATTCTTTTTGCATAGCTTCGGCATCTTCTTCCACAATAAATTTAGCAGCTAATGTAACAAATTCTTCAAATTCTAAACGTCCAGATTCTATATGGAATAAATATAAAATATTAAAAATTAATTAGTTAAATTTCGAGAATTCTCATTAAAATCTTACTGTCTTCATCTACTTCTTCAATTAATTCTTCTAAAATACGTTTGTTGAATGGTTGTCCCATCAATCGTAGGATTTCTGCAACCATATCAGTGGGAATACTACCAGATTTTTCACGATCGAAACCATCGAATGCTTTTCGAAGAACTGTAACATAATATTACATTAAATAAATAAAATGCTATTTTTAATTTATATGAAAATAAATCTTAGTGTTATTCGATTATAATATCTGTATGTAAGTTATTGAGAAACAGATCACCGTCCTAGAAACGAAAATAGATTTGTTAACGCATATACATTTGAGTTTACAGTCTGTAAGGCCAATGCACTTATAATCAGTTTGTGTTTATATTTAAAAATATATTATGTTAAAATTGTGTTAACTTGTTACAGTGAAAACCGTTTACACTTACAGTGACATCAATTTTATTCGACATATAGAATGTAATGAAAAAATGCAGAAATGCCAATTTAATCACTTTAAAGCTGGGCTTCTGTTCAATATTATGTAATGTAATCGGAATTTATAATCGAAAAAAGCCCATGATATTCGTTTATCAAAAATGGGTGTGTGAATCTGCAAGATTCTTTACCTAAGAAAATTTTTTAGACTTTAAGAGTAAACTGAATTCAAAATTTGTTTAATGAATGTTTATATTCACATTGGTAATTAACACTAGTAGAGAAAATTGCGGGAAGAAACAAGCTCCTACCAACAGCTCCTACTCACCCTGTAGAATAAGTTACGAGCGAAACTTGTTCTATAAGAAACATTGCAGTGGTAATTTGACTTTTTCTGACCGGTTTTTTCGTAACGGTATCATTACTAATAGACTACTAAAGAAATTATAATAAGTTAAATATTTTCCGGGTTTAACCAACTCGTCTGTTTGTCATCGGACTGTATGTTATAAACCTCAATATTTCGACAGCTGATATTTTGAAGGAATGTGTATTACTATTGCCGCTATAATAACAAACAAAAACCAAGATTGTTAATTCCAAAATAGCCACCATGGAAAATCAAAACAAACGATCATTATGTATTAATCACTAATTAAATATGGTAGCTTACTTATGATACAAACTTGTCGAATGTGTTGCATAAGTACACATATACATTATTTTAGATTAATAATTAAATATTTTTCTAGGGCTCTTGTTACTTTAGGCTCTTGTTTGCAAAAGTATTTGCAAAGTAAATAGTGTTATTATATCTTGCACGGTGATACGGAATCCTTCGTTGAGCTGTTTTTACTTTATTTTAAAGCCAAAGCCTTTTTATTTTAATCGTTCAGGTATTCGGAACGATAATTTGAATACTTTTAATACCTCCGAATTTTGTCTCTCAGAATTTGAACCCAAAGAATAAAGATTATTATTTTACCACTAGAGATATCAGCAAAGTAATGACAAGTTCAGGCATCAAGCCTTTAACAGTTTTCATTGTTTTTTAAATTCGAAGTAGTAATTTAGTTTATATTATTTCAAAACATTCGGTTTTCTAAATAATTCTAAATCCCCCTTTTTTTGGCAGGAACGAATCTTTTAAAACAACAAGTTTTTTACTACAATTTTTATTAGCTATATTTTTTTGAAAGAAAAATAAATGGCTTTTAAATCTTTTATAAATGAAATAAAAATAGAAAAAGTAATAAATTAATTTTAATTTACTCATATCCGGATTTAACTCTAAATAATCCATAAAATATTAGAAAAAGTAATAAATAATTATTTAATATTTCAATTACGAACAATGCCAAAAAATTTTTTTTAACGCATAATATAATTTTAAATACATTTACACAGAATACGGATAAGTTAATCGAACTCTTACGACTTGTAAAGTACAAAGATCTCTAATAGAAAGTAAAATCTATTTTTAAACTATACGTTTCAGAGTAGACGGATACATTTTCAAGTATTGTATTATGCATTTTTAGTATTTATTTATATATTATTATTGTTAACTTACCAGCAATTTGTTCTGGTGGAAGTTCGTCCGACTAGAGAATATAAAAAGAAAACAAAATTTTATAAATTAATTTAGAAAATTATTTTATATTTAGCAAAAATATTCCCATCTTTATTTTCCAAATTTTGTATTTATATTAAATGAATATTTTTGTCAGTACAATAAAGTTTTTATTATTCTTAATATTTTTAGAAAACTATTTAATATAGAATTTAAAAAAAATTATGCAATAATAAAATTTTAAATGCACTTTTATAAAAATATGTAGAAAATATTTTTGGCAATACAATTTTCTCATTTGAAAAGATGTGGTTCAGAAAATAAGATGGTTGAAGAAAAAAAGTTCAGAATTTGAATTGAAATAAATTGGATTGAATTTTAAGATGTTTTTTTTATGAGAAGTTTTTTCGAATTTTTTTTTACTAAAATAATGATAATTAAATTATTTAATTATTCTTTGAAGATTCATGTGTTTAACAAAAATAAAATAGTTAATTTTTTTTGAAAATTGTTTTGTATCCCAAGATAAAAATTCACTAATATAATAATTGTTTAAAAGATAATTATTTACAATTATTAAAAAATTATTTTTTACTTTCTTTTCCATTGTAAAATTTTTTTTTCTTACATCTTAAAATTTTTAAAACTAAAAACAAATTTAATTTTCCAAGCCCTCCACCATTTTTTATTTATTTATTTGATTTCTTCTTAAAATTCACTCCCATAAATTAATTACGAAATGTTCAAAAAGATCTATTACATTCCAGTAATGCAATTATAAAAGGCCAATTTGTAAGTACATAATTTAAAAAAAAAATTTAATTGATAACTTTGTTTTGTTTGAAGTCGTTTAAAAGAGTTAAAAGAATTATTTTCAAAATTATTGATAAGTAATACCTATAATGGATTATTGCTCTATAGATACACGATGAAGTTGTGAAATTATGTCATCGAAACATTGCATAAACTTAAAATAAAAAGAATATTTAAGAAAAATTTAAAAAAAAATGCTTGAAAAATTATTTATAATTAATTTGAAGAAACATAGTAAGTTATCTGTCTTAAAAAAAATTGTTTGTGGTTCTATAAAGGCTATTAGACATTCAAAAATAATTTAAAAAATATTAAATTAAATTAATTAGCTAAACACAAAAGAAATTCTATCTCGATAAACAAGAATGAAAAGATTTATACAAATCAATGTAAAAATAATCCTTTACCATAAAAGAAAATTTTAATTACTCACCATGGTATCAATTTTGACTTAGATATGAAAACAAGAAATTTAAAAAAAATCTGTATTTTTCAATACAGAAACACAGATTATACAATTCACAACAATGTAGTCTACTTCAACAATTGAAGTATTTGAGATTTTTTTGTAAAAAAAAAAGTATTTGTTTAATTGTTAATTAACTTATGAGTTGAGTTCATGTATTCGTTGGAAATTTATATTATATACTTTTCGAATCGTAAGAATATAGTTGATTTCCAAACGTCATACAACACCTTACCGCACTCCACAACCTATTTATTGTTTAAAACGTAAATATATTTTTACGATATCGTTATGTAGCGTACGTTTACCAAGAAAAAATGTTTAATGGAGAGATAGGGTAATATCCAGTGCCCTGTTTATAATATACCTAAATATCTATAATTAGGCGACAGTTTCTCGGCAAATATAACTTTCTATGAGATAGAAGCTATATGATGACAGAGTTTACTTACCTAATAGAAAAAAAAAGAAAATGACTGGTCCATGTGGACTGATCCATGGTTTCAAGTAAAATTGCAATAACTTCAAAATAAAACAATCTGCTTAACTCATCATTTCATTTACTTACAAGTTGTCTACCGTGTTTTGCGTTTTAAATCACTTTCTACCGGAATTGGTGCATATTGGTGGGTATTTTATCATGTCATATTTCAATTAAAAAAATTGACGAAGAAAAGTTCGATAAGACGAACCGTCATGTATACTCAATGTCACAAAAAATGCTCGTTTTAAAACATTCTAAGTGTTACTATTACAACATAACATATGATGCGTACGCTTAGAATGTTTTAACTGTGGCACTTTTTCTGACAGTGAGTGTACCTTTAATCACACAGGTGGCACATACTGTACCACCGTCAATGATATTAGGTACGCATGAAACAATTATTCAATTATTTTATCTCGTTTTTTATGGGTTACCAAGTATAGATAAGCGAAACATAAATGGGAAAAATAATTCACTTCAAGTCATTGTCAGACGATGAGAGAAAAGGATACCTATAAGAGAAACTTATGCCGGATCACATACATTCTATGATACTGTTCCCCAGAGTGAACAGTAACGATTACTGATTACTGATTACAGAACGTCTTCAGGAGAGAATAATCTATGGTATTTTATGATATTGTATCATAGATCATAAATCATTTACTCTGGATCATAAAGCTCTTATTAATAGCTATTTAGTATTTAAAGTCTCAAAAATACATGTGTGTGGGAATGATAATGTTTGAATGAGAGTATATTTCCGTTGTCATATTTCAAAAAAAATGAATTTAAAAAAACTATAATTTGCCCCTTGGCACAACACCTTATCCTATATACTAGACGTATATTCCAATTGGCTGTATTTGAAATAATTTCAACCAATGAAAGAAAATGTTTGGAAAATCGGCAACAAGCAGTTATAAATTTGTAAACATATTTTTTGATTACCATCCATGTTAAGAACACACAGAGCCTCTTTTTGTTTTTCCTATTTTTTTTTTTCTGGATTTGAATATATAGAACATGCAAAGAGTTTAATAATATACAATTGATTACAAATGTTTTATAACATGTATTTTATTGTTTTTGTTAAAAAATCTTTTCAAAATGATTTATTTTCGTAACACCGTATGTGCTTTTTTGATTGATTTATTGAACAAGTAAATAAAACTCGTTAAAAAATTAATAATACAAATACCACTTTTTGATAAATCAAAAATTTCAAGTAATTTTACTGGACAACTTTTTTTGAGCATTTATGAGTAATTAATAATTTTTTCCCTTTTCTTGCCCTCAATTTTTACTTTGTTTTGTTGCCTACTAATAATGGGCAACAATATTAAAATAAAAAAACTTGATTTTACGGTTGATCGAAAAGCTTTGACGAAGAAATTGTTCCGGGATATTATCCCCACTGTATGATTTTAGTAAAAATCTCAAAGCCTCCATGCCCAATCGGAAAGGTATCCGATTTTAACTAAAAATTTGTTAATTTTTCAGTTACTATCAAAAATTTTCAATAGGCCTCGACAAAAACTCCGACTGTGCGCCTTTAAAAAGTAAATCCGACACTGCCACCGATATCAACATAAATTGTCAGGGTTCAGAAAATAAAAGGATTCTCTGATTCATATTCAGGTAAATATTTGAAGAATATTTATTAAAATTTATAACTTTGATAAAATTGATAAATTTTGATTAATTCCACTATCTTCCGACGTTGCAGCCCTAGTTGGCAGTTAAACACATCCAATCATTACAAAATGGAATATTTTCAGCGTTTTTACCAGAATTTTATCCCTGTGTAGAATGATTTATTATATTATTAATTATTATTAATTATTTACAAGTTTGCTGTTTGACATCGGAAGTTTTTTTAAATTTTGTAAATTTCATTTGTACATTTACAGCTGTCCTTTTTTAAATTTTATTTTGTTTACGCCAAAATTTAATGTAATAAATATTTTCCAATTACAAAAATTAAATGCAAGTTTTGTTTTCAGTGTCATTGACTGAAAATTTTTTGAGACGCACTAGACAATATCGACAATATCATTTAACAACATCGAAAATATCTCGAAAGTGTATCATAACAAATTTTTGTTCAATAACAAATAGAATATTTGAGATCAGACAACAACAATACGTAAATAATACATATTTTTCTTTTTGAAATAAACAAATTAGCATATTATTCTACAAAATAATACATGTACTGATTGCCAAATCGTATAAAACATAAACAACATTAGAAAACATAATAATATAGCCCACCTATTGTTATTTATTGTTTAAATAAAAATAAATATCGGTATAATAAAAGAAAATTACAATGTATATTGTTGTAAAAAAAAGTACATACCTACAGTAAAAAATTTTAAATAATTTGGCAGGCATCATTATTGATTGACTTAAGACAAATTATTATTGATTTATTATAAAAGTAATTCTGTTCGAATCTTCAAATTCAAATTCATAAAAAATAAAAATTTAAATAAATTTTTTGACCCAATGACTAAAGACCATTAAAATGTTACAATAAAATAAAACAAAATCGCAAAACTCGATGTAAAGGTGCTTTTTTGGTATGTTATTAGCATTCCTTGAGGGGAAAAATTAAGGCAAAACTTTGGTATTCATTATCTCCAAAAATATAAAAAATATAGAGATAAAAAGTTATAGGTAGCTTCAACTAGTGAGCATTATGCAAAAAATTTTGAAAAAAACAAAAATCAAGTTTTCTAGAAAATACTTTGAAGTTACCCATAAATTTTCATCTCTATATGTTTTTTTTATATTTTTGGAGCAAATAAGCACCAAAGTTTTGCAATAATTTCCCCCTCACAAGAAATCGATGTTAACAAAAAATTGTTTCGAACGTCATTTCTCAAAAACTACTAGACATACTTTCAAAATGAGTAGCAACGCAAAAGCTCATAGTTGATAAATGCAAAAACTGAACTGCAAATACTGAAAAAAGTCCAAAAACCTTCTAGAAAGTCAAGTCAAGATAGATTACGCGAATATCATCTAAGAAGTGGTAGTTCGAAACCTTTCTACAAAATTATTTAAATATATCTTTAATTTTCAGTTACGTTCGAATGTTTTTACCACCGATGTACTTCTCAGGAAGTGAGTATATTCCTAATTTTTTTTAAACATTTCAGTGCTTCTCAAGTCTTAATGCGGTTGATCACAATCCTAGTTCGACACAAGGCGAAAGCTTTCTAAAAACAAAAAAAGCTTTCTTTACATAGATTTTCAATATCAGCAAGATTAACTATCTTGCTGGTATTGTAGTCCCAGTATCCCGACTCAAAAAATTACTCTCATATATCTTAAGCTTAATGTGAATAAGTGATAAAAAAAGCCAACTATATGAAAAATTTTTTCAATGGTGTAGAAATTATCTTAACAACAAATGGGTACAAGGAACTATTTTTAAACACTATTTGATTTAAATTAAATTATATTTACTTTAATTATGTACTAGACTTAAACCGCCAGCTTCGCTGAATAATTTCAACTATCATCAAAAAAGTAATTATCTTCGGAATTAATATAAAGAATGATCCATCGATGTACTAATTGTATATACAACACAAAATATTCTTGCCACCTTAATCCTCCTTTGCTTTTCATCCACTTCTTTGACTCACATCTCCTCTTAATTTCTGAGGAATTCATTAGAGTTCGCTTTGGTCACTATGCAGTAAAATTATATTACCTTCACTTCAAGCAAATAAAAAATATTAAACTATGCCTTAGACTATGAATATTGAATTCGATATCGATACCTCTAGATGACCCGGTGAACTTCATTTTTAGCTTCGTTAATAGCTATACTATGCTTAGCCCGCCCGCTAAGTCCGTTAAACCCACTCGCAAGCTCGCCCCTTGCTTAGCCCGCCCGCTAAACAGAAATTTTACTACTATCTCTTGTACATAATTTCGGCCGTGGGCCTGGCCGAAGCCTTCGGCGGTGGAGCTCACTGCGCTCACACATAGCTCTAGTAAATATCTATTCACAATACTTGAATAATAATAAATAATACATCAATACTATTAAAATACCTGTTAACAATTTTAGATAAATATGGTGGGAGCGCAAGTAAATTCATAAGTACATGATATGGTAATATAATGCATTAATTTATATGTGTTTCCACCATTTATTACATTTAATATTTTTTCTTAAATTTTCGGCCCAACATCAAGTATAGATTAATTTCAAGTTTAATTATAGAATTTAACAATATAGATTACTTTCAAGTTTAATTAAATATTCTCAAGTTTTTCAAACGTATTACCTTATTATGTTTTTTCAATAAAAACCATTTTCACTGCATTCATTTTTATTTTAAAATCGTCACTCTCAATTCTCAAGGTTCAAGGTTCAAGTATCAATCAAGTTTCCCCATATCTACTATATTCGGCCATTTAGCCGTGGAAACCAAGCATGCAGACAAACAGTGTTCCTTTCGCATTTATCGTATTAAGTAAGGATATTATAAAAACAGATGGTAAAAAATGTTATATTAGTGAACCTGAAAACTCTTTTATCTTATTATGAATCATAGTTTATCCATTTACTTTGTAAATATTCCAAACTTCAATTATAATTTTCTCACCTGATCCTATCTAAATAATTATAATTTAATATACAATAAAATTGTAATGTTTATTTGATATATATTCATTTATTTAATTTCTCATATATGTTTATTTATTTTAATAGATAAGTTGGCGTGAAAACAATTAGACTTGATGAAAATCTATGTAAAAAAAAAAAATTTATTAGTAAGGGAGATGTTATAATAAAAATGGGATACGTATGTGGCCCGTAAACCAATTGGGAACTTGTTTAATAAGGACCCCCCGAAAAATCTGTTATCCAGATAGCTGTAAGAGGTCAATTTTTAAAGTTATGGCCACTTCAATTCACGCCGTGTCTTGAAAGCCAGGAGGTTAAGGTATCTGTCTCCTATGTGATGACTTTATTGGTGAGGACTTCTTGAATAAGCCAGTACCCGCAATTTAGCCAAAAGTGATTAAATTTTCAAGTTTTTACGGTTTCAGCCGTAGATTTTGACCAAAACAAAAGAAAATTAGATCACATAAGATTTAATTATGAGTATAGGAATGTTCAGGGGTTTGTCAGGTAACAATCTCATCACTTAGAAGACGAGAATTCTACAAATTTGCTGCCTACAAATAATCAAAAGATTATAACTGAAATCTTTAACAACGTTAAATATGGGCAAAAGATTTTCATGAAGTATTTGAGAAAAACTTTATAGTTGGAAAACACCAGGTGTCCCATTATCAGTATAACATCACCCAAGCTGCATGTATTATTTCAGTTTAGTTGTCGATAGTTTGTTCTAGTAGAGATGTTAAGGACTGAACAAATAAATACCGAAGGGTAATTTGTTCTTTGAAAAAATTAGTAACTGTTGGAAATGAAAAATATTAATTTTAAAAATGATACGAAAGCTATTATTGAAATTAGGCTTATAACTGAAACTACACCATTCCTTCTTTACATCTATTGAACTCTTTGATAATAACGAAATTTGTGCTGTTTATAATTTTCAAACGCCGTAGGTTAGGAGTAGCTTGTACAGACAAAATCGTTCAATATACTTGAGAAAAGGTGAAAACATTGTCAAAATATAGAAAAAAACTATTTATTGAAAAGCGGTGCATTTATCTTAAAAAGTTTTTTTCAAATATTTCATCATAATGACAGAGTAAACAGTTTAAATTCAGATCACAAAATATATTCTTGTGTATTCCTGGCTTAAGTTTTTAGATATTAAATCATAGCCAATTTAAAATATTTTTCAACAAAATTTAAAATTCGTGGAAGCAAAATCATGTGTGTATAAAATAAATATACCTCAGCTTTATTTCATTTTCAATGTTCAAATTAGAATTTAATGTAGATCAGCATTTAGACTGAAAAAGCTTAACGAATGGTCTACGAACAAAAATCTAATTTTAAAAAGAGGCGATAATCTGATCTACATAGACTTTTTTTTAATAGAATTTCTTTATCGTTCTTATAAATGGTGTTAAAAATTAATTTCTAATTTCAAAGTAAACATGAATAAAAGCAAGTGAAATTTAAAAACTCCTAAACCAATTGTTTATATGACATTAAAGTTAAAAAATTAATTAAAAATTTAAATAGAAAAAAACTCCCATCAAATGCAGTTTTTTCCTTGCAACTGTCTTCAAACTTAACCGATTTTCTTGGAACATTAAGAAAACTCTCACACAAATTATCTTTTAAACTAAAAAAAGTTTAAATCGGTTTATCCGCTTTAAATTACACACATAGACAAACACACACATAGCGGTCAAACTTAGATCACCCCTTCTTTTTGCGCCGGGGTTTAAATATTATAGTAAGCTATAATATGTACGTTGTTTCTAATTTTGTTAAATGTTAATTAATTCGAAAACTAAATTAAAATTGAATAATTAAAATGAAATAAATGAAAATATATTTTTCATTAATCAGATAAGTGTCTGAAACTAACAATAAATCTTTTCGAATGTTTTCTAAACGTATGCGTAGTTTAAATAACATCTGGTTTTCCCAATTTTTTTTTATTGAATTGTATGTCTTTTGTATAATTGCCATAAATTTTGCTGTATGATAAAAATTGCTAAATTGAAAATGATAATACTAAGTGCTAATGTTTCTACGAAAATTACAAATATAAACACTAAAAATAAAGATGGTGCAATAGAAAATGAAAAACCATAGAAAATGTTGTTGTTGTTAATGTAGTAAAAAAATTTGTAATTCATGTCAATTGTCATATTACTTTTTATTTAATAGTTTTATTAGTTAGAATGTCAGGAGCAAGGTAATTTGAAAAGTCATGGTTGGGTAAATGAGTTCAAATGATTGCCAATTTTTTTTCAAAAACAAAAAAATCACAACAAATATTGTAGTTATCATTATGTGGGTGTGAAATATGCACAATCTAAGGATCAGTAAACATCTTAGTATAGAAGTATCTACAAAGTTTTTTTTTTATAAGGTGCTTGATTTAACCACAGAACCATTATGTATTACCAAGTTATTCACTAAAAATGAAACAGTAGAAGAAGTAGATCTGATTTGATGCGTACGAGAACGTAGTAAATAATTTTTAACTCTTTTCAAACATGTAATCGAACGTTCTGCGCTACAATTTGTTACAGCTAATATGATAAATATTCGATATGATATTTCCATGTTCAGAAACTCAATATAAAGCTCGTTCATATACAGAAGTTTTAATAAATCGGATGGATAATTTCGTTCTACCATTTTTTCAGTGCAATACGAGTGAAAGTGCTCAAATTCGTTATTCAAGGAAGAGCCGACGTCTGAGAAATAAACATTTCTTAAACGTTTAGATCGTCTACGAATTCTTTTTTATCCAAATTGTCAAATTCAGTTAAAACCGAGAAATTATCCTCAATTTTTTCATATGGTAAACATCTGTTTCGCAATTCACAAACGTAGTCAGATTTGCATGATGCAGGGATGCTAAGTTATTTGATTAAAAAAAAGTTTACATTTGCTTCTTTAAAATAAAATTAATAACTGTAATTGCTTATATTAATCAATTTTGAAAAAATGCATTAATTAAACTTTTTTAATTATTCATTTCTTGGAAAATGAAAAATACATATTTTATTATTTTTAATTTGAAGATGTTTCCTACACGATTACACTTTTCAAAGCATTTTCTCCGAGGTTTGCTGCCCCTGAAAACTTTCCGCCCTGGACACTAGCCTCTCGTGCCCACATTATATCTCCAGCGCTAACATACGCATGTAATTTTGATACAGAAAAAGCAAAAATCATTTTGATTAGACGCTATTTTAAGAAATTACCTATGTAATTTCTTAAAATAGCGCCGGAAGTTTCCCGAATATACGGATATCACAGAAAATACTTAATCAACCGTCATATGAACCTGCTTTTTGGGCCATAATTACTCTTAGCACCGTATTTTATCAAATTGCAAAACAAAAAGTTGTTTGCGGTGATTGACTGAACCGAATACAAAAATCAGATTACGAAATTCATTTCACGCGAAGCCAAATTTCTTCAGATTTCAGCCAATTTTGTGTTCAGATTTCAGACAATTTCGAAGGCAAAATTTGCCTTTTATAGTTAAATGAGCAAGAATTTTCGTGGCTTTTAGGTATAATTTACAAAATCAAAATTGAAAATTTCTATTTCCATAAATTCTACACTCGGATCTTAATTGGAATCAAATATAACTTTATCAAACCTTCAAAGAACAGACATAGAAAATTTACCTCACTGTGGGATTTATATCTAGTTTATGTCTGACTATTGACTGTTTCCTTGTGAAATGTGAAAAGTTGTCACAACATCTTATAAAATTCTTTTGCATTTTCTTATAAAAATGAGACGCTGCTTAATTTATAGCGGGCCACTTTTCTATTCCTATTTTCTTTAATAAAGATAATATTTTGTTTTTATCTAACTTTAAGGAATTAATTATGTTTACTTTATTCATGCAGGAGTAAGTACTTTATTTGGGGAGTTCAAATTTACCCATCGAACTAAAATTACTATTTCTGCACCCAATGGACACTTGAATATTTGTCAGTCCATTGAAAATCGTGAAATAAAAGGAAACTGCTGACTACATTTCTAAAAAAAAAATTGTGTATTAAAACTTTTCTTAGAATTAATACATTTCATTTTTAATGAGTTAATTTGTACGCGAATAAAAATAACACAATTAAGAAGAAAAAAACAATGAAAAATAATTTGATCAACAAGACAGTTTATATCTATTGTTTACATTCTTTGTTGGCATATTAAAAACAATAATAAGTCGTAAATTTATTGAACAATTTTAAATAAACATGTAAAGCTCACGGTTTTTTAAATCTTATTTTGAAGTTATTTCCCATTTAAAAATATTTTAATGTGAATTTCTTTTATGGTCCAGGAGATGTACGGGAAGAGCCCGTACGAGATGACTGCAAGGAGATTTTTTTTACCAGTCGAAGATATCATTTATATCCTAAGATATCCTATCTGCATTTTTGCACCCTGGCTCGTACTCGTAACCCCAAAATAGGGGGAGCGATATAATTCAATATGCACAGATAGTCAGCGATGGATCAGTCAATCATCCTTCCTGTATGTATCCCGGTTCGCTGTACACTTTCTAATTTCAAAAAGATTGTCAGTCAACAGTAAAATTCTCTGATTATATTATTAATCATATTTTTTTGGCAATGTGATGTAGATAAAACTGCGAAAATAGATAACAAATCGTATTAAATCATTTCCTTCTGCTTGTAATAAAATTCTTACACTTTGATATTTGATATTATTTATTGTTTTCTAAAGATTCAATTTATGACTTTTTTATTTGTGTAAAATGTTTTTTAGAATGAAAATTTATGGCAAGTTCTATAAACTGTGATCTAAACTGTATGCTATTAAATGTTTTTATGTCCTACTTCTAAGTTGACTTTCATATTATTAATTATTTTTAATATTTCGTCGAATATTCAAAGTTTCAAACTGATGCGAGAAATATAGAAGCAGGTGAAAGTTATTTTACTTATTTATTAGGACAATGTTACTTACAAGAGAACTTAATAAACGGCGAGGTGGAATAGTAAGGGATTTGTGTCATCTTCAAGTACATATAAACAAGTGAAAATAGACAACTGACTGAGTAAATTGTTGAATTAACTTGAAATTTTTTTAATCGGCATGCTTTAAAAAGAATGAACCCTTTTGAACCCTTGTATATTATTGAATGGGTTTAATACTAAGTTAAAATCAATAAACTCACTATTTGAAGGTACTTTCAAATTTTCAACTGTCTATCTTTTATAGTTTTTGAGAAAATGGAAGCTGAAGTTTCGCCCTTATTTTAACACTCACGGGAAAACAAAGATATTTACGAAAAAATTTAAAAAGTTATTTTACATTTAAAATTTTGTTCTATCTCTTACGGCTTATAAGATAGGTATCACGGATCCAAGGCTCAATTGATCTATGTTGCTCATTTTTTACGTCTTAAGTATGCTATAACAATTTCAGTTCGATATGTCTTTTCGTTTTTGAGTTGTGGTGATGACGGACAGACGGACAAACGAAAGTGGATTAATTAGGTGATTTTATGAACACCTAAACCAAAATTTTGTTTGTAGCATCGGTATTATTTCAAACTTGGGACTAATCGTAATATACTCTGGTAAGTTTCATATATAGGGTATATATAAAAAGATTGAAGAAACAACCTTACATAAATTGTATTTTTAAATAAATTGTAAATTATATTTTTTAACAAATTCAATTATTTATTTAGAATTAAATAAATTGTATTTTCATTGACTTAAATTACATAAAAAACATTCAAGAATGTTAACAAGATGTTAACTTAGTTTTAAAAATAACTCCAGTAAAATGACGTCTATTCAGGCGCAGACATTCTTCCAGGCGACTAAGTTTTTCATCACATTCGGTTCACGTGATATTCCGTAGCTTTGTCGGTCAGAGTTATGCCACCTGTTGCTATTCATCACTTCAGTGAAACTTGAAATTATGTTCAAATTTTCAGTAGTTGGACTTTTCTTCGCTTTCATTTTGAAATTGTTTTAAAAAAAAGATAAAAGTTACAGAAAAAAATTTTAATGGTTAAATAATTCGCAATTTGTTTGTTATAAAAAGGCGTTTTGATTAATTTTCAATATAAAGGAAACTATTAATTTTAAACATTTACAAAAAATATAAAAATATATGAAAATGATCTGTTATGAAAGGCCCATAACCTCCATGTACTAAATCTCATGTAGATGGAAAATCTTTTCTTTCTTTGTAGATGGAAAATCTTTTTTAAATCTCATGTAGATGGAAAAATTAGGAAAGAATTCTTACTAATAATGGAAATATATAATGCATATTTTAGAATTTTCTATTTTTTGAAACTATATTTTGAGATTAACCTTTACGAAACCAATTGTAATGTAATTTTCGTTGAAAAGTTTTAGAAAATTCAAATTCAAATAATGGTGGGAGCGCAAATAATTGCATATAATACTGTGTCCAAAAAATGAGGTGATATTTGAATTTAAACTGCGCGAGTTTGTTGTGCATTATGAATTCCTTCCGCCCGGCCAAACAGTCAACAAGGAATGGGGGGCGTCCATTAATTACGTGAGGCATTTTTAAGGATTTTTCTATACAGGGTTGTACGAGTGTATAAAAGCAGGATTTTATCAAACGGTAGATAACAACGTTTATAGCCGAGAAAACGTCCTTTTTTAGAAACTGGAGATTGAAATTCGGGAAAAAAAGGATACTGAAAGTATTGTTAATATTGGTTAAAACGCCTATATAAAAAAATTGGAAATTTGAAACAAAGGATTATTTATTGATTGCAAGACAAAAATCGGTGTATAATTTCTCTATTATAGTCACATTTTATGGCGTAGTCTCTGCACAGATGTAAACTAAAATTATTATGTTATATGAGACAGCGTTCCGCCAACTAATTTTTTATAGTTTTTTCAAGGTTTTTCAGTTACCATTCAATATAAGTGTGTTTTAATATTTATCGAAAAAATTACAAATGGTTCCACAAAATCTTTTATCATCATTTTGCATAGTGAGACATTTTTAAACGATTTTTTTTACTAAAAAATTTAAATAATTTTTGTAGAGAAAGGTTGTTTTCGTTTTTTGGAATATTAAAACAAAACGAAGTTGTAAGGAAAAATATTTTTCCACAAACTGGACCCCTTTGATCGCCTCCTGGTTGAAGTTATGAAATTAGGATCAATAGGGGGTTTACTCGATACTAGTTGGGAGACAAGTCAAAAACAATATTCTCGGATGAATTTCTAGGAGAAAAGGAAAATACCCACTTTGAGGTGATATCGAGATAATTATATTTTTTCCAATGCCATTGCATCAAATTTCCAATTTTTGGAGATCTGGCCTTACATCTGGACTTATATCAGCTGTAGTAGCTGTACGCAAATTTTCATCAAATTCTGTGCAAGCCCTAAATTGTGAAGATGGTTAAAAAATGTTTTCCAAGATTGATCACAATAGCTTCTATTTGACAAAAATTCGAATAAAAGCTTAAAGTATGTTTTCTCACAAACACCCACAATTTTTAAGCGTTTATACATGTTTGTTTAATTCCAATGTTTAGTGGTTCATAAATATTTTTTTATAAAAGTAAATTTCGTAATTATATTGTATTAATATGTTTTTATTGAATGATATATGTTAATATATGCCAATTTTTTATAAAAATTATAAATTTTATGGTACACGAATTTTATTTTCAAGACGACTTGTTACGAATTTTATAAAATATTTAAACATATATTTATCACATTTGAAAATTTTGTTCAGTAATTATAATCGTTTGACGTTTCGCTTCAAAGATTCCTTTACTGAATTTATTAATTAAAGTTATTATTAAGACAAATTTATTTAATCTTTCTGTTTTATTTTGGAGGGCGTATTTAATTGTTCCAAAAATTTATTAGCATAAAAATAACTTACTATATTTAAAAAAAAAGCAAATTATATAATTTTTGTTCTATTTTAGTAACCACAGGCTGATGTAATTTTCAGAGCTCAAGCACAGAGTTCTGACTTTAAGAGGTAGAGTTAAAACAAGGACTAATTTAGCTCTTGAAAATGAGAAAAAGTGTTTATATGAGAATATCGTCAAGAGAAGTTTTGCTCAAGCAATAACCTCGAGGAATCCCTGAGTAAAAACGAAATTTTTTAACTTTAATCCTTTGCTTACGCTCTGTTGTGCTAAATGATAAAATAATTTTTATTTGCTCTTCCACCAACCACGAAATACCATGAAAAATGAAGAAAGTATTTTGTTTGAAAAGGGAACCACATTTTCAAAACTATGAACATTGAAATTTTGAGCCTGTCAATTAATTTCAGACTATTAGAAAGCAAGGATTTATGAGAATAGAGGAGTTCTCGCTAGTTAAAAAAGAAAGAAATATTTTCTCAAATCCTAGTTGTGAAAGAGTATAAGACAAATTAATTACACATATTTTCATTTCATCGATTATTCTTTAAGAATTTTATTTGTCCAGCTACTTCGATAATTCTCATTCACATTTACTTCGATAAATAACGATTTAACATTTCAGTTGCATCTGATTGTCGTATTAGAAAATTTCTCGTTCATCAGATTCCCAATTGTTTTTGAAATTCGTATCAAATTTAACGTTAACAGCAACTAAGCACATACGCCATTCATCAATTACTTTCTGTTTTTTACTGATACAAATAGTGATGATATTTAAGAAGAAAATTTAAATCGTTATACTCGGAATAGGCTTGTAATGTTTTTTGAAGGAATTCCAACATTTTACGTGAGCGGTGTTAGCAGTTCTGACCCATTTTTCGATCTAAATACTATTTTATAAGACTTATCAATAATTAAAAAAAAAACTAAGCTTATGTTATTTATTAGAACAAGATTGTAAATTTAATATAGACCATATGTAAATAATATTAGTGACCTTAATACGAAAATAAAATTGAATATCACTTAAAAGCTTTAAGTCTTAAACTGTCTACACAAATAAAATTAATTACTTGTTTACTAATTCAAAACAAATATTAACTATTAATTAAAAATCGTCATTCCATTTGAAGCAGATTGATACCATTCTATTAATATGTTATTGCAAAATTACAGTTAAAAAAAAAACTTTTACGACGGAAATAAATTCACTTGATAAGAGGAACACTATGACGTCAAGAATTTAATATATAAAATCGAATAAAAATTAATAAACGTTTTTATGAACAAAATCCTTAAACATATTTTCACAAGATTATACATTAAAAAAATCATATTTAATAAAATTAATATAGTCTTGGGTGCAATGATCCCCTGGCTAGTTTTTGTTAAAATGTGAAAATATATGAAAATACAAAAAATGGGCTTTTAATAATTAAATGTTTGCAAAAAGTTAATTAAGCTTAACTCGCGTAAACATATTAGGTTTCAATCTAAAATTTCAAAATTATTGTTTTTAAACACGCAAAACTAAAAAAACACGTTTCATTAAAATCTAGATAAAACAAATACAAATTAATTTTAATTGTAATATAAAAATTGATAGTAAAAAAGTGCTTTTATGAAGCTTTTCAAATTGTGCAGATTCTATTGTGTTTGTAGGTTTTATGTTTCAAAATGTTATAGTTTTTCGTTAACATAATCTTTGCACAAAACATTTTTACTTTAATACAGAGAATCTATATGGTATAATAAGCTTTTCAGAATAAGTAAGAACAAAAAAAGAATTGTTTTTCGTATTTTCTCAAGTTGGAGTGAAAAATTTTGCAGATTATTATGAATATAGCCGCAAGTGAAGAAAAATCCAATTTTTGTTCCTCCTAATATGTTATTTCCTCTTCGCCTATATTATATAGGTATATTTTCATCTGATTGAAATTAGTTTAAAAATAATAAAATGTTGGTGACTCATTTCTTGGCAATATCTTATATTAAAGGTAATAGATCCATATTATTAATATAATATTTACAATTTAAAAAGTCAATACCTTACATATTGTTATTTAATATATTATTTGCATAATACGAATTGAGCTCTTGTTTCAAAAGTTATCAAAAAAGCTTCTTGTACACTGTGCTCTAAATCGAACATATATTGTATATATTCTTCTGTCACTTAGGGAATATAGGAACTAAAATATATACTTCAAGAAAATGTTGGAACACCTTATCGATGTGATTTATTGCACAGAGATGATAGTTAAAGGCATAGAGAGCAACCCAAACTACTTTTCATTTTGATTCATTCACTTCTTCATTCAAAATCACTCCTTTGGCACTATGTTTATTAGATTTTGCAGAAGTGTATGCAAAATTATTTATGGATAATCTAGAATAAATGATCGTATCTTCTTGGTGTCACATGAAAAGACTCTAAACCTCTATACATATTTTAAATCGATAAGTTTTATGTTCTGTATATCTGGAATTAGTCTACTGATTCTGTGATTGATCTGGTTTCTTAAAAGCATACATTCTTGCTTCGAGTTGTTTACTGATTTATTTATTCTAGTTGAATACCTTACTGTAAAGAGAGGGCATTTTCCTCGATTTCCCGTTTCTGCATCCGCCCTCTTTAGATGTCATTCTCTGGACGTATCAAATATCTTTTTTGTTTTTATATGAAATCATTTTCTTGAAGTTTATTAAGTTGAATCTACGCAAATTCGTTATGAAAGTATATAGTTAATAAATAATTGGATTCTTGTAGGTGTTTAAAAAGTAAAATGAAACTAATTGTAAATATTTATAAATTCGTTGTTTAAATATAAAAAAACTACTAACGTACATTTGTCTCGCATAATTTACGAAAGTAATTGAGAGTTTGACGACGCCGCTACGTTATATTACCTGTTTCAATGAAATATACTAACATTTTCTATTCATTATGGTCAACTATAATAGTTTTTTTTAATAATGTTAAATAGTATAAATTATTATTTAAATATTAAAATATTATTAAATTTTTATTTTTTAATATTTTGAAGGATTTATCTAATTGGCATAATGCCTTTACATTTATTTTTTTAATCGTTAAGCAAGAATTAGTAAATTTATTTTGCCAAATTCATATTATTTTTGCATTTAAATGAATTAACAAGAAATGGTTTTTTATTAGGTACTATTTTAAATGTTTTGCAATTAACTTGATGAATAATTTAAAATTAGCGAGTGAATTTACGTCTGACTTTTTTTTAAATTTCATTGTAAGAATTTTGAAATGAATAGGAATTATTACAAAATCAATAATTACCAATTCCATATTTCGTTGTCGCTGTTGGGAAAATCATTTTGCTATGCGACAACCCTTAGCTGAATGTAGAACTACGATATCAGTTGAATAAATACATGAAAATTAAGAAATCGTAGTAACTTACTACAATACTATTAAAATTCTTCTTATGTGATAGTTTTGATAGCCATATTGATAGCCATACGCTTACATCAAAAGATTTGAAAAGGGTCAACAAAGATTTTTAGTACTTTCGAACTTAAAAATGGGCTTTGTCGATAATGAGAAATATTTATGATATTTGTTTTGTTTTGTTTTTTTTTTTTTGCTTTAATAAAAGCTCATTCATGTAACAAACAGCAGAGAAAAATTATTTTTCGAAAAACAATAAAAACAAACAAGATAAAAGCTAGCAAAGATTTGTTTGTATGTATCACAAAACCGTTTTCCGATTTTCAGGGGAGTTGTGTCGTTTAAAATGAAATTTTTCGAACTTTTCTGTTTATTCGACTTTAATTCGAATCAATGAGTGAAAATCCCATCTTTCTAGCATGTATAGAATAGAAAATCGTTATTTTGGGTTGTTTTTTCATGTCCTCTCTTCACAATTAACAATCAAGTACTTAAAATGCTCAATGAGGGACTTTAACGGGACTATATTGTGCTGATGTGAAGAGTCTACGTTCTATTAAAAATTTTGAGTCCTTCTTAATCTATGCAATTTCCCATTGATGAAAAATTACCCTTTTCCGTAACAATTTTATTAAATTGTATTTATATAAAAAGAATCAATTTTATTAAATTTACGTCACAGTGTCTGGGGGCTAATAACATTTATGAAATAATAATATATAATTTCGAAGCATATGCTGTTTATTTTTCAGTGTATTGAATGTTTGTTTAAGCAAAATTATTGTTTCCATATTTCTCATGTTTTTCCGACCTTTTTTTTTAATATTTATTAAATTTTTTTTTTACTTTCATCATGAATTATGGCTTATGATATATTAGAAAATTCATTAGCAGACTAATTTGCAAAGAATAAATGTATTTTTATTTCGAAATTTTGTAATGATTTATTAATTCTCTTTATGTTTCTAGAAACTATTTTTTAAACTTAAGTATTAAGAAATCCTTGATTTTATTACTCTTATAAAATTACTGAAAAAATTAAGCTTAATAAACATAAATTTCTAGTTTAAAAAATGTTACTCATCTTCAAAATATACAATCTCTTCATGTTCATATATTTCTAGTTAATTAAAAAATTTAATAGATATGTAGGAATACTTTTCTAATAAGATCAATAAACCGTTCAAATAGAAAAAAATAGGAAATGAACTTTGATAATTGTTGAATTTTATCTATAAATAATCAGCTATCATCATTTAGCCTAGGTAGGATAACAACCTACAAATAAAAACTATAATGAATTATATTTTTACACAACAGTTGGCAGATTTCACATTATAATTAAAATGGTTGTTGACCTAAAGGAAAACATAATAGTACGGTTGTTTATGGGAAAAAAATCAATTCGTTGGAAATTCAATTCAACTTTAATCGACCCTACCCAGAAGCCAGAATAAAGTATTGCAAAACGTTGGATTCGTACTAGCCACCCTCTCTTTACTAATTTACTTTCTCTATCTATAGAAAATCTGAAATTCGTAATAAAAAGAAATTGACGTTCCCTAATCGAGATAGAAACTATCCTATCTTTTAAGTTGGACCAAAAAATTCCCAACTACAAATTTTCATTGAAATCAACGGTTTTGGAGGTAAGCGAACATCGTGACACGGGATTTTTATATATTAAGATAAAGCATTGCGATTGATCTCAGATTTGCCAAACTTATGATCGGTTTATTTTTTAATTTTATATATTTTTTTCACATTATCGTCTTTTGTTTTCAATTCAGGCTGGCGGCCTTCTGTATTCAGGCTGGGGACCACGTACTTAAGTAGATCCTCTCCTGGAAAGACTTCACAAATAGTTTTTGAAAAGTATATATGTCTTAAAATATCTTAATTTCGAAATCCTCTAAAAATCTGAATGATTTACTTGAAAAGTTTGAATAAAGAACGAAGTTCGAAGTTCATCTCAATTTCGCATTTAAAATAATCAATTTTTTTTAACTAACATTATTTCTGTGCATTATAGAGATAACTTGAAAAGCCTGAAGCTTATTTGTCAATTTAAAATCGATCGATCTTTAGCGAATCATAATACTTTTTATTTTCTGATTCATCTTTACTGTGAATTGAGATTCAAAACTAAAACGAAAAGTTAAATATCTATCAAAACAACAACTAATCGTTAATCTTTTTAGCTAAAGGACCGAACTAATAGAACACAATAAGTAAATAATAATTATTCTAAGAAAATCGAATGATGTAAAAATTAAAAGACAGAATATGATTATTAAAAAGATTAATAACTTTTTAACAAACACGACGCGACACAGCTTTTTAATTAATATTGCGGAAACTATTATTGAAAATAATTTACAAAATAAAATATTAAAATTTAATATTTTTTAATTATAATTATTTGTTTGCTTTAATGAAGTGATGATAACATGTTACTCATTCAATTCCTCGTTTAGATGTTTGGCCGAAATTATAGTGCCAATACATCGTTCAAAGTGTAAGTAATATGCCAAAAAAGTAGTCTAAGGATTTAAAAAAATTTGAAATGAATCACAAATCACAAATTAAAGCAAATTGATTGAGCTTTTATTATAAGAATGAAATTTTTGCATTCCTTGGCTATAATTGGCTAAGAAAAACAGAAGTCAATCAAATATTGAGGTGAAATACAAAATTTTTAATTTTAATATGTATTTCCTAAAACAATAAATAATTCATAAATGTAATATTTTTCAATGTCGATAAAAATAAACACACCGCAATCTGGAATTGGGTCACTTTAAATGTAATTATGATAAAATTCTCAAGTTATGTTTTTACATAAATGTACGACCATTTGCCTATCTTTCTAAACTATGTATCAATTCAATATCTAACCAGGCAAACACATTACAAAAGAAATTTGTTTTCTAAACGAGTTTAGAATAAAATTAATGTCTACTTAAGTTTTCTAAAATTATCAGATTTTAGCTTTGATATGTTCTTACTTAATTACTATTAGATTATAATTTTATATTTTATTATAAAAATATTATAACGAAATCATTATGAATTCTATTGTACTTTGCTTAATAATTTGTTATGAGTCGTAGTTCTATTCACTTCCAGAATTCGATTTCTTGAAAAGTAAATTTTTATTCGAATAATAAAAACTGGAATGTCATTATTCGGTTAATGCCATATCTGGTAAATTCAATATATATTTTTTTTTAATAAAGAAATCATAGATATATAACATTCTTCCTAAGTAAAATTTCGTGACTAAGTAAGAACGCTATCCTTGCTACATAGAATTACTATGAAGCAAGGATAGCGTTATACAACAATTTGTGCTTTTTTAAATTACACAACTATTTTGTTGCAAACAGTGACATCTAGTCAATGAAGTATGCATTCACAGAATAGACACAAACCTATCATAATTAAACTGAATTTCTATTGCATTTTATGCAATCGCTATTACATTTATGATACACAAGTTGCCTATACGATAACAAGTTGCCGAATTGCGTTAGCTTTATATTCATGAATTTTTCTTCATATATTATATGTATTAGGACAATGTTCAACTAAATCCAAAATAGAACATAACAAAGAACGGATAAAAGAAAAATTTGATAAGTTTGTTGAAAATTTAGAAAAAATGGATGCGTTATCCCGAATAATGATTTTATACTGTATAAAATAACCATTATTCATTCATATTCATTTTAGGTGAAATATGTACAAATATATATAATAATAAAATATCGTTTTTATCAATTTTTCTGGTTTAATTATTATTATTCAATATTATACCTACCTTTATCTTTTAACAAAATATTACTACAATTATTCATTTATAGGTAAGTTTGTTGAAAAAAGGTTAGTAAAAGAAAAATAAATACGAAGTTTGAGAAGACAAGCTTGTTCAAAAAGGTAACTAAAAGGTATTTATATTAC
Organism: Chrysoperla carnea; assembly: GCF_905475395.1. NCBI lineage: Eukaryota > Metazoa > Arthropoda > Insecta > Neuroptera > Chrysopidae > Chrysoperla > Chrysoperla carnea. The sequence goes on from NC_058339.1 coordinate 50,851,812, forward strand.
ATTATTAATACTTATAATATGTCAAAGGTAGAGTAGTGGTTAGTCCAGTCGCTTCAGGTTATAGAGAACGTCGGTTCGTATCTAGCATTGTCCTGATTATTTTTTAATTAAATACGTTATAATGCTGAGATAATGTCAATTTTTTAGATAATTGTTGTGAGAACAAAAAGCGACAAATAAGTAAGAGAGCGAGATATATTTTATTTTATTTTAACTCCCACCCCCTGACAGAAGAGTGATTTATGACATAAGTAGGAAAGTGGGACTAACATAATAAATTTTTTTGTGTGAAATAACATGTTCTCCTATTACAAAATTTTATTAAATTTCATTTCACAAGAAAAATTTTAGCATGTACAAAAAAGCAAGCAAAATATTTCTTTTTTTGAATATTTTGTAATAGGCGAATATGTTATAAAAAAGTGGGATAAAATATAAAACATGTTCTCTTGTTACCAAATTTCAAATTTTAGTCTTTACGACCGATTTTTTAATTTCATAAATACAAATTTTAATATTTTCTAATAGGAGAATATAAGTGAGATAAACTATATGACATGTTCTCCTATTAAAAAATTTTAGCATAAGCAAGCCATTTTTAGCTCCGCGATCTTAGCATCTCATGTGCGGAATTTCGATTGACCAATTATACCATCTGAAAGGTCAGAAATTGGTCATAAAAAGTCAGTTGGTCTCATTAATTGGTCAGCATCAGAAAATTTTTTATTAAAGATTAAAGTTTTTCAAGGTCAATTAATAAGTTTAGCACCTCATTCGCAGAAAAAATAAAAAACTCCACCTATGCGCGATCGGGAAGCATTCGCTGATAATTGGTCAGCTAATATAAATAATTGGTCAGTTTAATTTAATATTAAAAAAAATTAAAAAAGTTGTCTCTGTCGTAACGCGCATGCTTTGAGCCAGATGGTTTTATCAGGGCAGTGAGTACTTACGCACAGCTCTTCACTATAAACCAGACAGAGTAGGGGAAATATTTTTTTTATAATTTTTTACTTTTAAAAAAATGAATTTTTCCTTTTATTTAAATTTTTCACTCTTTTTATACCATGTATATATGAAATATACATAGTATATTAAGTTTAGTCCCAAGTTTGTAACGCTTAAAAATAATGATGTTAGTATAAAAATTTTGTCATAGGTGTTCGTAAAATCACCTAATTAGTCCATTTCCGGTTGTCCGTCCGTCCATCCGTCCGTCTGTGGACACGATAACTCAAAAACGAAAAAAGATATCGAGCTGAAATTTTTACAGCGTACTCAGGACGTAAACAGTGAGGTCAAGTTCGTAAATGAGCATCATAGGTGAATTGGGTCTTGGGTCCGTAGGACCCATCTTGTAAACCGTTAGAGATAGAACAAAAGTTTAAATGTAAAATTTTTTTTCATAAACCTCACTGTTTACTCGTGAGGGCGCCAATTAGGCGGAAATTTTATAATAGGTACTATACTTGATTATCAGTTATGTATGTGTCACATGTTTGTATGTGTAATGTGAGAAATAAATCAACACTGACTATGCATGGTATTTCAACAATTAACTCAGTCAATTGTTTGTTTTCACTTGTATTATATATATTTGTACATATGTCACCTATAAAAAATTTGAATGAATAATAATAATGGTTATTTTATATAGTAAAAAATCAATTTTCGGGATAACGTTTTCAAATTAATATAAATAAATAAATATCGTTATATATTTTAAATTTTGTTTTATTTTATTCTATCCCATTTTTCCTTTCAGAACAAAATTATTAATTAACTAATTAATTTTTTTTTAGTAAAGGTACAAACAAATTCTTATAAAATATAGGTGAGATAAAGAAGTTGGATTGTAAATACGTAATACTTATTCTTTTTGGATTTTCATTTTATTTTTGTGTGGTATTTGGTTTGTAAAAAAAAAGTTGATGCAAAAAAATTTTTTTAAGATGAAATTAATTATATGGAATTATGTGCAAGTAATTCGTAAATAGTTTTTATGTATTTTGATTTCATTTAAATAAAGTTGAAAACTCAAACCCTGTTTTTATTTTATTTTTCCCCACCTCTCTGTAGCTATACAATATTATTTCAGTTAAAAATAGGTAAGTATTTCGAATTTCACGATAGGTAAGTATTTCAAACTTCGTTTGCCATTTTTTTTTGTAATAATACTACTCAAAATTTTCCGAAAATGAGTTTTACTTTTTTTTATAATTTAAGAAAGTCGAAAATATGAATATAATTATTTATTAATACGAATAACAGAGCCCTAATGGTATAATGGTTAGCGTATCTGACTTCGAATAAATAGTCCCTTGGTTCGAAACTAGGTGAGGGACATATATTAAAAAAAGTTCATTAAATCTTTTAAGCAAAATCTGATTTTTATTTTCATTTTTTTTCAAATTTCCACCACAGCATGTTTGCCTAGTAAATGATGAAAAAATTAGTTTTTTTTCGTTCAAAAACTTCAATTTTTTTCACATTTCTACTAGGAGAACATCAAGGACGGACGGAATAAGTAGTACCTGATAGCAAGGTAATTGTTGTCACCTCGTAAGTCAGAAAGTTAGTGGTCTGCACACCCGTGTTTGGTGAGTGTGACCTCTAGTGGGCAGACCAATAACTTTCTGCCAAAATAAAATTTTAGACTTTCGGGGTGAAAACACTTACTCACCTTTCTCCTTATCAGGAACTACAAATTCCCACTTATGTTCTCCTAGTACAAATGTTGAAAAAATTGAAAATTTTTTCGAAATTATATATATTATTTTTTGAATATAAAATTAAACTGACCAATTATTTATATTAGCTGACCAATTATCAGCGAATGCTTCCCGATCGCGCATAGGTGGAGTTTTTTCAATCTTTAATAAAAAATTTTCTGATGCTGACCAATTAATGAGACCAACTGACCTTTTATGACCAATTTCTGACCTTTCAGATGGTATAATTGGTCAATCGAAATTCCGCACATGAGGTGCTAAGATCGCGGAGCTGCCATTTTTGTACATATTTTTTAATATTTTGTAACAGGAGAACATGAGAGTGCGATATATTTATGATTATTTAAATTCCCACCCCCTGACAGAATAGTGATTTATGACATATGTTTAATTGACATTATTTATGGCAAGAGGGTGGGTTTTATAGATAATTTTAAATATAAAAGGAGATGAAAATTTAAACATCAGGAAAAATTCATTTAATTTAAAAGTAAAATTTTAACCACACTAGGATACGAACCAACGTACCTTGGTTTCATAGGCAAGTACTGTACCCACACAGCCACCCGACGTTTGTTTTTCAATATATATAACTTAATACTTAGCTTTACTAAATAATTATATAGTAGTGAATTATTTCACTCTTGTTGTGACATATACTATTTTTATATTACCTACCTCTAAATATCTACTGTATTTTTTGAACCAGAAATACGTTTTTCCTTAAAAGTATGAATAAATTTTCTGAAAAGAAAAGTATAGGTATATTTAATTGAAAGTATTATTAGAAGTAAAACGCAAAAAAATTACATTTCAAAAACTTTTTATTTCAATATTTTAGGGCACATTTATAGAATTAAAAAAAATTTTACTATACATATCACATTTACGTTCTGCTCGATATAACACAATTGTGTTGGCAGAACAATTACTTTTTATATAAAATTATTTACATATCTTTTTATTAAAAACATTCACTGTACACTAAATTTGTTAATAAATTTTTTGTTTAATAATTTCATCTTTCTTTATACATAGGTAAATTATTACACGCATTTTCTCTATTTGAGATCAATTTAATTTTTTTAATATAAAAATATAAACATTTTTTTTTTAAATTTCATTAGTTTTTTCTATCTCTTATATACATTTTTTACAGGTTTACATTTTTATGGCAAATAAAAATTACATATGTAATTGTGACAATAGGTAATTAATTGTAACAATAAATATTTATGATTTAATATTCAATCAGAACAAAATTATCCATTTGTGAAACCAAACTAAATAGTAAAAGTAAAATAGAAGTCAAGCATTAAGTTTTAGGTATGTGTAATAAATCATGTGATTTATCCCTTAAACCTCAAAACTCTTAAATTTTGAAGTTAGGTTGTTGTTAGATAAATATTAATTATGATATACCTCTTGCCAAACAAATTTTTGGAAATATTATGTAAGAATCATATTCATCAAAATTATCAATTATCAAAATTATGATTTGAGGAAAAGTTCACAATTTTATTTTATTTTCTTTCACAGAAGGAAAAGTGATTAAAATAGAGTAATTGCATTCATTTTTTTTGCCACAAATTCAAATATAATTGAAAGAATAATTCATATAAAGTATTTTTTTTAAATTAATATCTCCATTTTTTAAAATTATTAATAAAAAATAGTTATATTTTTGAATAAATTAAACGGTAGTGACGTATTAACCTCCGTTGAGACTGTGAGCCAGCCAGCTGAGAGACAAACCATTTGTCATTATTCATGATATTTTACCATTTCTCCGTGCGATGGAGTTAAGAAAGCGAGGTTTTGACGTCACTACAATTTGAATTTATAGTTAAAAAAATCATTTTCAACTGTAAAATTACATGAAAAATCAATTAAAAACTAATTTTTTAAAGTTATTTTTAGCAATCTTTCGAAAAAATAAAAATCAAGAACAGGCAACTTCTCTATTATCAATTTTAAAAAAGCAATAATTTTTGAATATTATGAATATTAAAATAAATCATTTTAGAATTAAAAGCATTATCCTTATACGGATAATTTTTTAAAATCATTTTTATATTATATTAAAAATCATTTTTTGTCACAAATAGATAATTTTATTTAACAAAAATATAATTTATGAAACATAGTTTTATACTTTTTAGAAGCACCATTGATCAGATGAGCCAAACTCACTAAAATTAAAATATAATCTTTTGAGGGCGTATGTAAATGGAACTTATTTAGTAAATAAAGTAATAATGCAAGTTTTTAAGAAAATATAACAATTATTATGGCTGTTGAACAATTCATTATCTGAAAATCAGGAAAACTCCCGATTTTTTTTAACTTCCTCCGAGGACAAGAACTCTAGGTCTTGATCCAAATTCAGTTAAAAATAGGGTCAATATTTTAAAAATTTTAAGTATATACTAAATAAACTCCATTTTTTATCTTTTCCGGTGGAGGTTCATTACTGAAGTATTTTTTTGACAACGAAAAAATTATTTAGCACGAATTTAACATGATTTAAAAAAAATCACTGGTATAATTATTTGTTTAAACAAAAACTTTATAAAAGAATAAAAGTAATAATTATTTTTTAAGCACACTGCAAACATTATACAAAAGTCTATAATTTGGCAAGATTTTTTTTAAATAATCACATTAATTTTTCAACAATAGTTTACAAGATTTTGCAAAACAAAAAACGTTAAGTAATAAATAAATTTTGTTTGTTTTCTTTTGCTCTTGTAAATTATTTGCTCTTCTTCATCCATTTTCATTGATCCTTCCAATTTACTAGCTATTTAAAACACAAAGTTCTTTTCCTTGATCTTTCATTAATCGTATAGTATCCATCCAATCTTCAAGACGTGGTGCACATTTCATTGTTAAATCGCCTAATCGTCGACGTGCCATGAAAACAAATTCACCACTACCATGGCTAACGCCACAATGTGATGCCACATAAATGTTTACAGATCGTGCTGTACGACCTGATGTATGTGTAACAATTTCTTTACGATGATAATCATTTTCATCTTCATCTAAACCGTTTGGTATGTGACGTATTAATTTTGTGACACGAACATTTAATGCTGATTGTTCCAAATCATCAGAATGTTCAACTTGTTTAATTATACCACGAGTTACTGTAACAAAAAGAAAACAAATTATTAGTTTAAAAAGAAAACAAGTTTATTAAGAGGGAATTCTCAAAAAATTATTGAAGGATTAGGATAATGATTTAATAGTATGTAGGAAAGGGGAAAAGCCTATTAACATAAAGTTTTTCAGCGCTTTAGCTAGATTTGGAGGGGTAGTTAAGTTGCCTTAAAAGCATTAAAAACAGTGGCAAGTCGGCATCCTCAAAAGGTAATTTCTTGACACTAACCCAACCTGATGTTCAACACTCAATTTTTACACATTCGTGAAACCATGTAGAGAGAGAAATGTCTCAACTACTGGACGTTTCAGATTTTATCGAGACTCTACTGTAATTCTAAAAAGTGTGTACTAACTTGATACCTAATTGTGAACTATATAACATAACAAGATTCTCATTTACACGTCTATATTAATATTTACATGTAAAAATAGACTTCATACAAGTACACAACAGGTATATATAGTTATTATTAATTAGTTAACGATATTATCACGATTTATTTTAATTTATTATTAATTAATATACATAATTTTAGTCTATGTACGTACATAAATGCATTATTATAAACGAATATAATAATATATGTATAATACTAAATAAAATAAATGTAATTTTAATAACTATATATACAGGGTGGTCCAAGTTATAACGGCAGGACCATCATCAAATTCTAGATACAAGGTATGGAAATTTTTGAAGAAAAAGATTAATTTTGTAAACATATTTTTATAGAAAAAATGGGAACTTGACAATATGAACTAAAGATTCTTCTTGATTTAAGGCATATAGAGAACCAGTGGAAGAAATATGGAATTGTCATCACCCGTTAGGCAAATAAAATCTTTAGCGCCACTCACTTGATTAATAATATTTCATAATATTTTCCCTTTTTTTCTAAGTTTTTAATACTCTGTATCTAGAAAAGAACGATTTCCTGGCTAAGAGTATGGTGAAATTGTGATTATTTTATCTACCACTAGATTCTAGCTGATCCGGCGAACTTCGTATCGCCTAACAGTCGAGACGTTTACATTTCAATTGACATTTGACAACAGGCAATTAACATTTTACCATAGACAATTTGTTTTTTAGTAATGTTACAATAGTATAAATATTAACAATAAAATTTATACGATACAAACGTCACTCAATTGTATTGCTTTCCCGGAACCCCTCTAATAACACTTAAACTTTACGGTATGGTATTAAAGTTCAAATTGACTTTTAATATTATTACGATTCTTCTTTATGGGAATATAGAAAAGTGTTGTTTTAAGACTTTTTCATGTAATTTTTTAAATTTTTCCCTCCGTAAGAACCATCCTCGTACGTCAAGGAATATTATAAAACAAGAATTAGCGAAATCGGTTTAGCTGCTCTCGAGATTTACGCTTAACAACACATTCAGCGATTCATTTTTATATTATAGATTTGAAGTTTGAATGTTTTAACATGAATCACTCTGTACATATAATACATACATATAAAATACAAACTCAACATAAATATTTATGTCTACTTTTTAAAATTTATATGAGAATTCTCACTTATAAAGTTACATCATACACATATTATTATTATAATATTATTTAAGAAGATCAAAAACTTATTTCATATATTTATTTATTTATTTTATAACAAATTTTAAACACTTTTCGAAAATATTCTCACACATAATGTATTGGAAATATTATGTAGGAAAAAAAAGTGCGGTTAAATGCTTCTTTCGTTTTTTTTTCTGTGTGTGATTCTAAACAGTTTTGTTTATTTCGTTAAAAAGCAGTATGTAATAGGAAATATTCATGAAATTTAAATTTGGTTCAAACGTAACTTTATTAGCTGGACATTTCAACTAAACCATTATTTTAGTAATTAATTACTTTTTAATTACTTAAAATTAATTAATAAAAGTACAAATTCAGTGAGGGCATTTAAAAATTTCTAAAACGGAAATTCAAATTTTTATACGGACGTGACATCATAGTACGGGCTTGTCAAATTTGTTGACATACTGTATGATATTAATCACTTACATTTTATATGGTATTTCATTAAATTATACTAGTATACGTTATTAGAAAACTTAATAAAAACGAGTGTAAATTCTGTGTTGTAAATTCATTTTTTTAAAGTTGTAAATTATACAGTGAACTGTCAGCAATTGACAGATCACGTACTTATGCGTGATCAACAGAGAACGCCAAAAAACTGCGTTTAAATATCTCAAAATTATAATGAATTTTAAATATTTTTTTAAACATAAATACAGCATTTTTAAGCAGTATTTATATTTTTTACTTTGTTATAACGGTGTAAACAATGAATTAAAAATATAAAAAAAAATACATGAATATTCCCTATTGTTTCGCTCCACTTTTACAATATGATGGAGGCGTTGGTAAGTATGGGACGCAGACTTAAAACAAAATAACAGTGGCCTATGAAAGGACTAAATCATTAAAAAGTGGGCTATTCTTTATTTAAACAGAATATTCATACATTTGAACATTATTGTTTTATTTACTATGGTTTTTCCATATCCATCTATCTATTCAATGCCTGATGAACTTAATGGACCTGTTGTTATCGCATGGCTATGATTTTCCTAATACATTTTCAGAGGCAAGAAAAAATAGTTCAATACAATCCTAAAAGCTATTAGTTAATATCGAAAAACAATAAAATTTATAAAAGTTGTAAATAAATCGTATATTATGAATTTTTTTGCATGGATTTTAAGAATTCCATTTTAAAACTTGCACCATGAAGGGACGTGTCATAGTTTGTTATCATCTCATTCACTTTAAAGGTAAATATTATATTTTAATATTGACATATTTTTTTTAAACATTATTTGTACAAGATATATGAATTATGTTACTAAACTATTTACTTAAGATAAAGTTAAAATAAACAAAATATTATATTATAGACAGTTTTAATGGTTTGTTCTTAGTCAATTTAACTTTAAGTTAGTCACTTTTACAAAATTCCATCAATTTTTTTTTATCTTTTAAACTTTAAAAATCAATACTTATTTTAAAAAGTATTTTTCTCTTTTGTTTTATCAAAATTTTAAGTACTTAAGCATTAAAAATTTGCTAACATCTTTCATTAAACAGATTCGCCAAATGGTAACAAAAATGATTGACGGGAAATAGATGTAACGAAAAAAACAGTTAACTCAAGAGAGAACAAAGTAATGTTCATTTATCTTATGACTTTGTTCTGATAAAACTCAGGGGGTATTCGTTAGGTATTCGTTCAAGTAGCGTTTTGGTGGCAGAAAAAGAAATATGTTTTTCTGGTATTGTAAATGGTTTCTGGGCAATAAAACAAATAATAGTACGTAAAGTTAATTTCCCGTCCTGGACCAGAAAAGTAATTTTTCCGTACTGTTTCATTTCAAGATGCAATTTTGCAAATTGCAGCATCAATTTTCTTGTTCCAAGTCGAAGATTTATTCATTAATTTTTATTTGTAAACTTATTTATTTGTAAAATTCGATCTTTCGAGTGGAAATTTTAGATCAGACAATAAATGACTGGCATTTGGTCAATTTCGAGTCTTTAGGGTTATATCGTATAGTGTTATCATGTTAATCTTTCCTCAGTTGAACGTAAATGATAATAGCTTTCCTGATTTGTATCGTTGCCTCAAAGCCCTCCTCTGAATGCGCACATGTGCTGTCATCTTTAAAGATATAAATTTCTTAATTATATTGTTATGATAAAACCATTTATACCATGTTTATACAAACATTAAGTGATAAAGATAACATCAAACTATGGTAATATTTCAGATTTCTAGGAAGAAGTACTTAATATTTTAAATAAGACGTTATTTTGACTTAAGACACCCAACCCAATATTTAATGTGCTATATTTTGTCATAAAATTTATGACATTCGCTTCTTGCTTATCATGTGTGTTTTATTTTCTATTCAGAAATGTTAATACTATATTTATGTTTAAAAATGATAAGAAAATTATATTTTAGAAATGTCAATACATTGTAATTTAGAATTGTGTTTTTAAAATTTTGAATAGGTCTAGACCCAGGCGTTGTAATAGACAGTCGTTTTTCAGAATGATTGTTAATTTTTGAAACTACTGCCAAGGACGTATATAATTTCTTATTTTCAGAGTACTTTTGGTGGTCGATATTTAAATAAGAAGATAATTGAATAAAAGATGCTAAAAAAGTACAAGTGGTATCAATGGGGATCAGAAGTTACCAAAGATCAGAATTAAAATTTTTTTAACAAAGTAGAATTTTAAAAAAAATCTATTGATGTGGATGGACATCTCGTTATTTCGAGAGTCGGGCAAAATGATTTTTACATTTCTTATTCAATTATCTTCTTGTTTGAACAAATATATTCATAAATTATATGTTTGCCGCATAATACAAAATTTTCGAGATTTCTTTGAAAAAGAGTCCTCGACTATGAAATTTTCGAAGAGGAATGAGTTACTAGGTCTGGCCCTAGGCCTACATATAATAAAAAAAGTGTTTATTTATCATTATGTATTTTTGATTAGAAGACATTCTTTTTATGACTTTTATATATTTAACTGTGATGTCTTCTTTTTGGAGGATTATTCATTGTTTTTAAATGGTTTTAATTTTATTACTCAAAATATTTATGAAGTTATAACTTCTATATCCGCGCTCAGCGATTTTATTATAAAAGTTTTTAGTTGAAGGTAATAATTCCAAAGTTTTAAGTTTTCACTCCTGGCGGCAGTCCATATACGACTCATCATTTTTTATTTACTTTTCTACAGTTTTATATAAACACTAACTTTAACCGTGGCTTCCAAATGCAATCTTCATAAAATAAAGTCTCGAAAACGCTGACAGTTCCCGATACCATACACAATTAGCTACTGATCTTCAACTATCTGATTGGATTTAAAATTGAAAAGTTACTGCACGAAAAAGAGCGTTATACTTACTGATTTTAATTTAAAAAAAAATACTGTTTAAAATTGCTAAAATATTTTAAAATAAATAAACTGGCAATTTATAGGAAAAAGAGAAAATAATTATTTATGAAAATATTAATTTAAAGGTAAAATAAATAGGCTTTTTTTCATTTTAAAGAATCCACAATTAAATAGTGGAAAAAAAACTTACCTAAATCGCTCGTGCAGAAAGCGTGTACCATTTCTTCATGACTACATGGTCGACATTCTATAACAAAATGGAAAAAACATAATATTAATTTTTTTGTATTGTTTGTTAATGTTACATTAAATCTGATGAAACATACATTTCATTATACTTAATAATAAATAATATAACAAAAAATACTGACTTAAGTCACAAAAAACAAAAAACCGAAATGAATCAAGTAAAAATGACTTTTAGACATGCAACATCAACAATTCATCGGATGTAATGAGATCATTTTATTATTAATGTGTTGATATAAAGTTATTTTATTCAGCGTGATCATCAAAAATGTGTTTCTGTGAAACTCGTGAAAAACTTTTCTTTAACAAGTGAAAACAAACAATTGACTCAGTTAATTGTTGAAATACCATGCATAGACAGTGTTGATTACTCTATCACATTACACATATACCTATACATGTCACACATACATAACTGATATTCCCATATAATACATACTAAACAATTTACGCCTAATTTGCACCCTCACGGGTAAACAGTGATGTTTACGAAAAAATGTTTCAAACAAAAGTTGTTTATTTTTTGATATGGAAAATTTTTTACACTTAAACTTTTGTTCTATCTCTAACGGTTACCAAGACCCACCCAATTGATCTATGTTGCTCATTTACGAACTCGGCTCACTTTATATTTTTACGAGTAAGCTAGTAAATTCCAGCTTGATATTCGTTTTTGAATTATCGTGTTCACAAACGGCCGGACGGACAACCGGAAATCGACTAATTAGGTGATTTTTTGAACACCTATACCAAAATTTTGTTCGTAGCATCAATATTTTTAAGCGTTACAAACTTGGGACTAAACTTAGTATACCTTGCATATAACATATATGCATGGTATAAAAAGTAGAATACAAATTTTCGATTTTCCGATTTCAATAGAAGTATTCGTAAGTGTAAAATGAAATTTTATGATGTCTTCATCAGATTTTGATTTGTTTGAATTCTCCTCTAATAATAATAAAATTCAATATCAATATTACTTATTTATAAAAACGTATTGTGTTGTACTCGTAATTTTTGATAATGCAAAAATTGAAAAATAAAATTTCTATGCAGGAAGTTTACAAATTTATAACTTTATTACAAAACATGTAATAAAATTTGAATCAATTTTTATTATGTGAAAATTTTGATTGTAAAATATTCAAGAAAAATGTGTCAAAATTTCAATTTACGATAAAAATTATTCATTCTAATAAATAAATTTTTACTTTTCAAATAAAATTTAAAATTGTTAAACCCATGTGGAAACACGGAAAAACGATTGTTGAAAAAAGACTATTTATACCTCACTTGTAATTTATCTTATAAAATATGAATTTTATACGATTAAGACAGTTGGGGCATGGGGTTGGTTGGAGAAGACTAATCTCATACTCCATGAAGTAGGTTAATTGGTCGTATGCCATGATATTGTATAATCATAAAAAATGGTTTTACACCAGGCATGGGCGAGTTATTTTAAGTCGAAGTTACCATTGTTATAACTTGTGAGTTACAGAAGTCTGAGTGTCTTCTCCAAGCTTGTTGGCCCATGTCTGGTTTACACATTTCGTGCGACTTCCAAATGAAAGGTTTTATACCAAAAAGACAAATAGAAACACAGTCAAGAAAGTGAGGTAACAAAATGTTTGTAGAGAAAACAATACATGTATGAATTTAATCCTTTTTTTCTATATACAATTCCAGTTAACACCGATGAAAACAAAATATTTTTATAGAATTCTTAATGGCAATAGATCGAAAGTTAAAATTAACAAGCACAAAAAAAGTCTAGACCTTTGGAAGCATATAAAATTTTTTTTAATGACTAGAAATATTCCATTGCGTATGAATAATACATTTGATTTATCCAAGTTATATAAATTTAGATAAATAAATCTAAAAAAGAATGTAATTTATTTTAATAAAAACCAATTTTTTTTCAGTTGTTTCATTGTATTAAATATATGTATGTGATGTGTGTTTTAAAATAGTCGACTTTAATCAAGTATGGCAAATAAAATTTAATTGGTAAAATGACGTCAACATGACCAATCAAGATCAATTAATTTACACTTTATTCCATATAGAACTAACTCTGTGTTCTGTATATAATAATTCTTTTTTGTAACACAGCTACGCTTCTGTTTTAAACCAACTAGAATTTATTGCACGATGAATTTATTTGTATATATATATATCTACAGTGATATTAAAATTTCTCAGAATTACGAAAATTTATTTCGAAACGATAGGGCAGGAATGGCGAACCAATGGCATCACGGGACACAATATTTTGTACAAGTCACCGATCATAAAGTTTCTAAAGAAGTATTATATATTACGAACAAACACGAGTGATCCTACGAACTCGCACTCGTTTGTTATTGTAGTTACATCGTGGACTATAAGTGGAGTAACTTCGCCTTCCCCCACCAGCAAAAGTTTTAACTTTTTTTTTTTTTTTCATTAACTCAGTGTCAAGAGGACTGTTTTCTTTCCTGTACGATAGATGGATATTTTTAAAGAAGATTTCCTGTATTAAAGAAGATTGTACTGGTGTAATAATCGGTAATGCATACAATTTTGAACCATGTTGTACATAAAAATAAAAGTTAATAATAATAATAATTCTTTACAAGCAAATTTAAATGAATAGATATTACAATCAAAAGAAATTTTAATGAAGATAAAAATACCATTACAAAATGTTTTATAAAAATTAAGCGCTGGCTTGTTTAATATAAATTAATTGAGAAATTTGACTAGATAATGAACACTATATTGACATTTAACTAAAAAAAAAATTGAACAATCATTGAAATCGTGAAATAGCATAAAATAATAAATACGAATTTATTATATTTATATTAATACGAAAGAATAAATTAATTGAACTGTCTTTTATATCATTCTGTCAAAATATTGAGTTTGATTTAAAACAGAGAGATAAATAACTATTTATTTTATAAAAGAGATAATATGAATATGGCGCGTTATTAAACCTTCAAGACTCCGATATCTATTTTTTTGTATTATTATTGAATGCAATAATACAAAAACAGAATCAGAAAAAAAAAATGTACACACAACAAAAACTTTCTCCTTGTTTTATTAAAAATGTAATAATGAATGATAAATGTAAATAATGTTGTTTTGAAAATTAAGCACGATTTTGTAATTTATTTTTTTCTTTTAATTTTGTTTTTAATTTGTACAGGTTCGACTTAGTTTTTCTCTTTATGCATTGCCGACATGATTTGAAAAAGTTTTCCTCAAATTTTCTTAATAAATATACGAGAATTCAAAGTTCCTTGGTTGTTTTGAAATATTATTGGAGGAAATTGTTTACTTGTTGTAAGTATGGAAGGTTTAGATGTACAGTATGTCCCAGGAGTAACAGACGCTCTTGCTGCATCAGGTAGAAGCTCTCACGTCTCACAGGTTCTTACGATCCCCCCTGCGGCCTGTATTTAAATTAATAGTTACTTACCCGTGCATCAAAAATGGAATAGAACTCATTTTATTTTCTACCTGATGCCACAAGGGTATCCGTTACTCCTGGGATACACTGTATATGTTCATGAAATTAACCATACTAATAATTTTTTCTTGATTACCAAAAATAAATTCTTTTTTCAAGGAAATGTAATTTTAGAAAATTTGTAAGTTAAGTCAATTATATATTTTCTTGAATTAAGTTTTGAGATTGTTGATTCAAGAAAGTTATAACTTGTGATAAGAACATCAACAGCAAATCAAATACGTTTATTTCAATCCAGTATTTCTTTTTACTGAGTAAATAAAATTTACTTTTATTTCCTGATTCGTGGATGCTAAATAGTACTTTTTATAATAGAGTTCAAATTCTATAGGACTTCTGTAAACCAGAAGGTACAGGTTATGTAATTTTGATTGGTTAAACTCAAAATATGTTTAAATACGGTTCTGTTTCAATAATCATTATATTTGATTAGTATTTAATGACTTTGGGCAATATGAATTTGGAACTAACAACAGAAAGTGTATCGTGAGATACCTATATAGTCAATAATAAATAACTGCGCATGGTTATATCAAATCATAAATCAAACTGTAGCTATATATATATACACTAAAAAATTACATAATAAATTTAAAAATTGTATAAGTCGCGTTTATAAACAATTTATCATGAATTAAAAATCGTTAATCATATTCATCTGAAAAAACTTGTGAGCAAAAAACCACCATCAAAAAGGTCGTATTTCTCATCAATATGTGCTTCTTATTATTGAAATGAGATTTTTGTGTTTTCATGTTTTTGAAAACATGAAACATCTACATAAGAGGGCAAGAAGAGAAACTGCGAAAATGACAATATCAAAATCAATTGATTTTTATTACAATATCTGTAATAGTGTCCCATTTTTGAACATTAGGGCTAAAGCTTCAGAACCTATGTAGCCTCTATAGTGGACAAACTCAACCGAGCCAACTCGTAATTACAACAATACTTCGGATCAATAAAATTTTCGGTCTATTTTTTCCGATTACCATCGTGTTCTAGTCTTTCTAGTGATTTTTAATTTTAATAAGTCTATATTTTTGGAGATAATATGAGTAAAAAGTAATGATTGATAATAAATAAATATTTGATAATAAAAATTATATTTACCTTCGTATGGATCATAATGTGTAACACCTTCGGGTAGCGGTTGTAAATCGTATTCCAATTCGATAACATGTTTCTTCAAACCATGTAAATCGGTTGACTCCACATATAATGCTGCTTGATTATTTCGACTTTGAAAGCATCTGAAACGATTTAAAAAAAATATTTTGATAATTTTTTGTCTGTGAATTTTATTGCCTAAAACCGTTGATTTATTTTGCTTTTCGATTGCAATCAATTGATTATTGGTATTTAAACATATGTATGATCCTCGGAATTTTATTTTGCCTATAGGGCGTTATGCAAAGATTTTAGATAAAAAAAAAGATATCGATTCGAATATTTTAAATGTTTAAAAAATCGATTTCTTCATGCAAAAATGCATATTTAAACTTTTACCAGGTGGTCTATTTAAAATCACCCCCTAGTTAAAATTATTGTTATAAAAAAAAAGATTCAAATAATGCACGGAAAGGGGAAATTTATGATACCCTTGAATAAAACCTTGATCACTTCAGCAAAAACAAAGCATTCTGTTACATAATTTGAAAGTTTCTTACCTTATTTGATTAGATCCTGGTTCTAATTGTAACGAATGTAAAGATCGTTGCCCTTCCAAAAATATTCGAGCAATATCTTTATCACCACGTAATTTTATACAGGCTTTAAATTCACGATTATCACCAGCTGGTAACCTTAACAATATTCTTAATGCACCTCGTGGATAGATCCAATTCACTTCACCACCCGTACACCTTAAATATATTGGCGTGACTCCAGCTTTACCATCTTCTGATTCTGCATCTAAGCCACTGCAAAAGAAAATGAAAAAATATTATTAATTTTTAACAAAAAGTAAAAGATCCTTATTACAATATCTATCCTATTTGCATAAATTTGGACACAGGTTGGCAACAAAAATTACAAAGCTTTTAATCTAAATACTGAGAAAAATAATGTTTTCAATATTGATTAACAGCATGTTAGAAAATATAGAGGCTCTAAGACAAAAAATCGTGGTAAAATAAGGTAAACTTTGGTGTATTCAACAAAAAAAATTGACCCTTTTGAGATATAAAATTGCAATTTAAATTTGGGTATGATTTTGATTAAAAATTATCGCATTATAGTTTCTAAACAAAGGACCTTATTGTGTAAATAAACCCGCAGATTATATGGATAGGGATGATATGCAAAGACTTGATTATGCACGTGCATTATTTTTGGAGTATTCTAAGATATTAGCAAACTATAAAATAATGAACAAAAACCCATGTAAGGGCATTATTAAAATAAAATAATCAAAACATACTTAATAATCAAAAGCAAATGAAGGAAAAAAAACTTTTTAAAGAACGAACATTCTTCATTTACAAAAAACTATAAAATGATAAAGATAAGTATATAATTAACTTGAAAGAGATAGACGAGGAGAAGAGTTATCTTTTCTATTTACCTCTTTATCTCATTCTTTGTTAATATATCTTGTGCTGCGGGCGTCTTCATTTCATTTCATTTTTTTAATTCCTTTATTTCAAAAAAATAATCTTCATAAAAGTATGATTATTTTTAAAAACCAAAAAAATAAATTATATTCGTTTTAAATAAAAATTATAAAAATTTGTTAGATTTTTTCATCAAGTCATAATTAATGTTGAAAAGATTGTCGACGCTAGAGTGAAATTATCTAAAATTGAAGGTTTTGCTTCAAAAAATTTTTTTATCCGTGAATTTTTCTTTTAAATTGCCCTGGAAAATGTTTAATTTTACAACAAACTTAAAATCAATGAAAATTCATCGAAGTCGAAGTATGAAAGTATGAGATTCGTTGATTGTCCAATCATCCATTACAATTTTCAAGTTGACGGGAAATTGGCAACCTAATTCATTGATTTTAGAGCAAAATCTTTTATTCTATTATCTTCGTATTTGAATCGCCTTTTATCAAAATTCATAAATTTTAATCTTGTTACGCAATGAAGTCTCCAGCCAAATTTTGGCTGACATCGACTCCAAAAATAACAATAATTTTAACTGCATTATACCATCGTTATTTTTTTTATTTTTTAGTACATATTAATTTGTTTTGTAAAAGTTTTTCTTTTGAAGTCGGTTTCCTTTTTGATAAAATTTTTTTTTTATCAAATACTACATATGGCTCTTACCTGGGATTGTCTTTCTTGGTGTAAAAATTTATAATTTTGCAAAAACAAATATCTTGAATAGCGAATCATATATAAATTATTCAAAAAAATATATTTTTTTAGTAATATCATGAGAGAATTTCTTTTATTTTTCATATTTTTAAACGCAATCTTTTACCTTTATGTTAAGATAATTACACTACAAATGTTATATAGAAAATATTTCTTCTAACTTAACCACTGTTGTTGCTTGTATCATCAACATGGTTTTTAAAATTCAACAAAGATAATTACTAAAAGAGAAACATTCTTAAGACATTTTGAATACATTTGTATAATTTTATATATATTTTTGTTAGATAATTTGATTTGTTAACTATAATTATATACCTTATTATAAATTTGTGAATTATTGTTGCTGGCTTTAAGCCATGTTCTTTTTTTGTTTCGTTCAATTATTATATTAAAAATTATCAAAATCATCTATTCACGGTTTGATTTGAATCGAATTTTACGATCAAAAATCAATGAAACTGTCAAAATTAATAGACGTGTAGTTATGCAAAATATATTCACGAAAGCAGAATAACACACGAACATGCAAAAAAAAATTCATCAAATTTTTTTTAATAACAAAGAAATATCAATCAATTTTATAAAACATACTTGTTACCTCTATAAACAGACTAAAATCTCTAAAAAAGAATCGGAACTTTGATCTGGATTCCACTCATCAATTATTAAAATTCAATCAATTTTTAACCGATTTCAAACAAAAAAGGAGGAGGTTATAAATTCGACTGTATTTTTTTTATGTGTGTTACCTCAGAATTTTCGAGTGGGTGAACCGATTTTGATAATTCTTTATCTATTTGAAAGCTGGTGCTTCTCGCGTTTTCCCATTTCATTATGGTCCAGTTCTGCCATGAGAAAACCATAAAAGTCTTAAATTTGCTTTAAGTATGCACGAAAAGAGGACGAATAGCTCCATATCACGCCAATCGATTTCGATGATTCTTTTTTAGTGACAAATTAGCTTGTGTAGTTCAGATTCACTCAAAATCGCAAAATAAAACAAAACTTTTAACAAAAAGAAAACAAACTTCAAAAGAAAAACTTTTCCAAAACAAATTAATATGCACTAAAAAGTGAAAAATAACGATTATATAATGTAGTTAAAATTATTGTTATTTTTGGATTCGATGTCAGCCAAGCTAATGTAGTAAACTGTCAGAATTGTTTAATTTAAAATATTACACATTTATTCGTACAAATAATTTGGAAAATTAATTCAGGACGTAAAATTTATAAAGCTACAATTTCGATTTCCTAAGATTAATCAGTAATGTATTAATCGTCTCTGTGCATAGAGGTTGTTTGGTGTTTACACCAATTTTCTTCGTACGTTACGTATTGTGTTCTTTAATTAATGTAAATTATTTTAATTGAATAGTTAATTAAAAACTTTTTTTTAAATTACACTTTCGAAAGATTCATTATTCAAATGTCAGAATACTATACATAAAACATATAAATAATAAAAGATAAATGAGTTTCCTATTTTGGGTCCGCTTTAAATGTATCACACATTGGGAAATTTGAGTAGGTAAATGAAGTTAATTTAGAATATAAAAATCACATACCGTGCTGCGTCGCCATATGTAGAATATATTATAGTTTTGTTTTGTTATAATTCTTTAAATATGGTGTGAAAATAAGTCAGATAAAATTCTTATTTACATATTATAATTTGTAATGAGTTTTTAATTTGAAAGAAAACCAATTAGGAAGTAGTTTTTTTAATTGTTATTAATTTTTAAGGTCCTATGACGATTTAACTCGTTCAAATCTGAAATATACCTATATTTGTCCCTCAATATTTGTTGTGTACAAAATAGATGAAGGGAACAACTGAATGGTTCGCAGCGCTACTCTCTTATGAAATTTGCAATAAAGCAAACGTTTTATTTAAAATAAGACTATATCTTTGAATTGTTTATATCTAATTGATATGGTAAATGTCAAATAAAAAATATTGAATAACAGTTTCTTAAACTTGTTACATTCTAAATTATGAAAATAAGGGACGATATATAAAATAGTGTGTCATTACCACGAAAACTCCTAAAATAAAACTCATGTACGATGCGAATAGTATTTTTGACATATCTATTTTTAAGATAGACTTTGCATTCAGACTTTAATGAACTATATCTATATCGGTAATAGACTTTGCATTCAGACTTTAATGAAACTTGGCATATTTGTCCATTATTATATCATAATTAACCAGATAAATTTTTAGGGGCAATAATATTTTAAAATCTGTGAATCATATTTTAAAAAAATAACAGAATCCACTCTAGAAATTGGAAGCGTAAGTCTCATTATTTTTTGCTGGGATTTTTTTTTTGTATATTGATTTTTGTTTGCTACATTTTTTGTTATGTTTTTTGGAAATTATTATATTTCTTAGGATAGAAAATATTTGTTTAGAAAGCTAAAAAACTACATGCATTCCTTATAAAATTTAAAACCAACATAGAAACTTGTACCTCTTCTCTTCTCTAGTGAGTTGTGGACTAGTCTAATAATAAATACCTAATCAAACAACACACTTGAACACACTTGACGAGTTTTATTAATGAATTCTTATTAAAGTTTTGTTTATTTGTTATATGTTGGTAATATCATCGATAGTACTACATAATTAGTGAGACAACTTTGTTGTATGTTTTCAATGTAAAAATAGTACCGGTGCTAAAAGCGACAAAAATTGACATATTGTGCGTTTTAATTTCCAACAATCTCACCACTTTTGTGTCGAATTCTTTGAAGTTTTGAAAAAATATTTCCAAAAACAGTTCATTGGTATTTTTTTAGAAACATTTTAGTGATTTATAACTTTTAAAGAGGAGTTTATGAGTAATGAATCTTAGAACTACATGTCCAATCGTAAAAAGGAACCGATGTTTTCATTTTTTGAATCAAAATTACTCTGGAAAATGAATTTCATTCAAATCAAAAATTTTCCCGACTTTTAAAAAATTTTTCTTTTTGAATTTTAGCCAAAAATACAAAAAGCAGGTTCTTTTAACGACCGGGTAGTTTTGAGATATTGCCTAAAATTCTCTGCTTTTATTGCAGATCGATTATAGAGATATTCAATAAAATAAGTGAAAAAGGTAAATTTACTTGAATGCCCAGTACAAAGATGATCAAATTCTGCCAATAGGGAATATTCATGAAATTTAAATTTGGTTCAAATATTTTTCTTCCGTAACTTTAATGACTAGACATTTCAACAAAACCATTATTTCAGTAATTAATTTTTTTTTAATTACTTAAATTTAATTAATAAAAGTACAAATTCAGTGAGGGCATTTAAAAATTTCTAAAACGGAAATTCAAATTTTCATACGGACGTGACATCATAGTACGGGCTTGTCAAATTTGTTGACATACTGTATGATATTAATTACTTACATTTTATATGGTATTTCATTAAATTATACTTTTATACGGCTTTTTATTAGAAAACTTAATAATAAAAAGTGTAAATTCTGTGTTTTTAAATTCTCAAAATTATAATGTATTTTAAATATTTTTTACACTTAAATACAGCATTTTTAAGCAGTATTTATATCTTTAAAATACATTAATATTCCCTATTGGTCTTGATACTGTTTATAGTTTATGTTCTAATATTATTGTTGAAACAAAAAATGCTTTAACTTTCTTTTAAAGTTATCTTGTAGCGTCTGTACTATAGTAACAATGGCCGGTTTAACGCTACAGTATAATATCAAATTACATATTCTATACTTAACTAACACGTCTCAAAATTTTTTCAAGTAGAGTGATTTTTATATTAAAAATATTGTTCAATATCAAATATCAAAATGTTTATTTTATCGATTGAATGAATTTTTATACAAAATTTTTGTAATATTAACAAAAAAAACTCGTTTATATGAAAAAAAAAAAAAAATTGTGGATGTAATTAATAATTACTTATGGAAATGAGGGCGTGCATTTTATGTCTTTTATAACAGTTTTTTTCTTGAAAATAATTTTTTTTTTAGTTTTTATATAAAAATTTATTGCCCATTGTATTTTTATGTTTTGTGTTGATTTTGCAAAGACATTAAATTTACCAACCCACAAGATTCTTGTTTTATTTTAAATTTTGGATTTACATTATAGGACCTGTTTTTAGTACGGGAAAAAATTAAAATAATAACGTCGTAATTCCGGACTAAACTTTTATTATTGCCACGCTTACAAAATTTTATTTTAAAATATACTGTTCATATTTTACAAAAAAAAGCAAAAAGCTCTTTTTGGCCACTAGAGTGCATTTAATACTTTAATTAGTTTATTTTGTTTTACTTTGATGACAATATTTCGATTTTGGAACATAATTTTAAAACGTGTGAAATAATTCACAATTTATTTTCTAATTTTCAAAAGCATATAAATTGTCAAAGAAGTGTTAATTACATTCAAATATATATGTTAAACGATATCAAGAATACAATCTGAAAACATCACAGATAGCCTAAAGACTTTGTATTTAATACCTAAACAAATCAAACCTATTTCTATCTCTAAATATAAATAACTTTTTTTTGTACGATTTTAAATGATAGACGTATGAATCAATACATTATGAAGTACCTGAGTTGTGTGTATCTGTTTAAAAGTTTCTTTTTTGTCATATTGTATTTATTTATAATTATTTATTGTGCAAAACACACTCATGTGTTGTTTATCTCTCATGAAATAATACCTTATTATGTAGTAGGGAAGAATGTAGTACCAGAAATCGTAACTTGAATCAAATCCTAATGTACCTTAAATCATATCCCCACCGATTAATATACCTCTCTTCAACAAAAAGGTACTTCCAGTAGTGAAAAATTACTTATAAAATTAGATAAAAATTGAAATTTATGTAGAAATATATTTAAATATTCTGATTGAGTCAAAAAAGCACATTATTGTTTTATTATATTAAAATTAAGAGTCGTAATTTTTAATCTGTATATCACGTTACCTAAAATACGAGCCGCCATGAAGTGACATCATATAGGCAAAAATAATAGGCATTAATTATTAATTTTTTGATAGCTTTAACAAAAAATGTAGGTTATGTTACCATCAACTTTATTTATACATATAATAATGACATACACGACTGTTGTTTTCACAAATAATACGTCATCAAAATGGCTGACAGCGTTTTTGCGAGTTATGTTTTATACTGAAACATGACATAGTAAAATATCAACCAACTGAGCAGCGATTTAGATAAAATGGTGTGATTTAAAATACAAAACAACGTGTAAAATCAATAGTAAAAACAATTCAAGGTAAAACGTCTTGGTAATATGGTTGCAGTGTCACATAGAAAACAATATTTGTCGAGAAACTGTGAAACAATTATACAAGTTACATTCAATGTTAGGTGAATCAAGAAGGTTCATTATATCTGAGGTACTACAGATTACCCTATTTAGGAGATATATTACACAAGATTAGTTGTACAGTTCACATTTGCAGTTATAGTTCCGTAATCTTTACTTTATATATTGATATGGATATTTCAACTTCGATATATACCGCGCTAGTTTTGTTATTGTCCGCACAGCACTAACTGATTAACTGTCATATTTAATGAAAACGCAGCGGTGAATTAACTTTTTTTACTCTGTCAGTATTATTAACATTTTAATATAAATTGTAAATGCCCTCTTTTACATGATCAGTAACTATCGAAACTCATTTAAGATTTTATTGTATTAATTAGCTATCGGTTTACCTTCGATCATTTTTCAAATAAAAAATTAATAAATCTTCAGGCGAGTGCTGCGTAAACTAGGTGAATTTCTATTATAAAAATATGTCTTTCCTGAACCTTGAAGCTATGACTTATCACCAAAAGTTTCTAGCCGATTTGGCGATTCATTCTGTATATATCATCTATAAATATCTTTTTATATATGATCATAAAATGTATATTTTTTATTGAAAGTATCAATTTTTTATCCATAAATTTAAAAAATACAATATACCAACAATTGTGCCTTTAGAACAATACGTCCGTATAAGATATCACTGTTACGATAACGTTTAGACGTATATTGTATCATTTTATAAATATTTGAACTTTTACAGCAAAAAGTTTGTTCAACCTGAACAGAAAATGTTACACAAATATCATCTAACAAGCAGTAAATATCATCTAAATTTTTTATTATTAAAAAAATTTATGAAAAAAAATACTTTATACTTTTTTAATGTCAAAATAATCTTTTTAAAATGCACATAAATTGTTACTGAAGTCATAATTTGCTTTTAATATTATTTTTCTTTTAATCTTTATAAAAAAGTTATTTCTTGAGGTTCTGTAGTACTAAGTATGGTTTGATTTATTGAAAAATCAATAGACCGGCCTTTATCCCGAAAAATGGGTGGGAGTTCTGTCTTGGACGCCCTCACTTACATCCATTGTTAGAATCTATTTCCCAAAATTCTAAATTACGTTTAATTCGAAAAAAACCGATTTAACGATATTAGTAAAAGTAAAGTCATTATAATACATCTTAAAAAACACTCCCCGCTTTTTTACCATAGATGATTTTTTTGAATTTAAAGAAATTATTTTCTACTTTTTAGTTCAGTTCTTTACAAAAGCGTGTTTTTTAGTTTTTTTTTAAACTATTATTTATTTTGTGTTTTTTAGATATTATTTATTATTTATTTATCAAAAATTCATTATATGGTTATCAAATGAACTTATTAAATTATTGTATTGTTATTGGTCCTCGATAAATGTGCCAAATTTCAAGATAATTCGATGTTTTGAAAGGGGATAAAATCATGTTCATAGTTTCCGTTACATACTAACATAAGTATCAAGCCAATCAAAGCGTGAGCTTATCAGAGTAAGCTGTAAAGGCTTTTTGAAGGTATTTGAAGAATTTATGAGAGTGATCCAGATCTGAGCCCTCAATATATTTTCCAGGCTAAATACTGGTGTATTACTTGAAAAATAAGTAAAAAAAATTAAATTAAAAATACGTTTTTAGCTAGAACCTCTAATAAAAAAGTAGAAAATGTTTTAGCTAAGCGTCACAATAAATAATAAGTAAAAGTCATACAGTTTAACATCCGTATACAACACACTACGTGATTATAAAGTATATGTCCTCTACACACTCGATTAATCTTTTGAAAATATAATTTTTCAATGTCCGTTGGTTTCATATTACACAAAAGGCTCTTAAAATTTTAGGATTACATACAAACGTGCATCAAAAAATATCATATATTCATTTTTAAGTTTTCAATTGTAGGATATGACCAAGAATATTTGACATTAAAAAACATTAACAATTTTTCAGAACCATATGTTTGTAAATATTAAACGAAAAATAATATTATAATTACAAATTTTAATTTTCAATTGAAATTTAAACTATTACCAAATTTTGAATTTTATCAATATTTACTGATATGGAAAAATACATTTCCTTCTTATTTTAAATGTTACGACCTTAAGTTAATTTTATTAAGAATTAATTTCAAATTTTTTCTCATTAACAGATTACGTAATAAAAGTTTTTTCATTAAAAAAAATCAAATGGGTGTGTTCAAAAGTGACCTTTATTTTAAAAATACAGTGAAACCTCTTTATAGAACTATATAAATATAATTGCAAAGATGTACACATTAATTTTATATGGTTTATTTTTTTTATATGAATATAATTCCAAAGATATGTACACACTAATGCAACGTTATCGATTTTATGCAATGCTATCGCATACTAACATCGTACATGTAAAAAATACTAAACTTTTATTGTTATATTTCTTTGAGTAATGTTTCGTATGTTCCAGAAACGACGTTTCACTGTAAAATCTAATCAGAACCATTATATGTGCTTATTATTATTTATTATCAAATAAAATAATTAATATAGTATTTATTATAAATTAACTTAAGGCTGAATAATTAATATTAAATTAATGATATTATATAGTGTTGTTTGTTGTTACACTTTCTAATCTGCATTTTAAAAATAAAAATGCAAAAAATTAACGACAGTGGCGGATTTAAACAGTCTGCACCAGAAGACAAGTTAAAGGATCACACGGCTCCTTCCAGCAGAAGATCTTTGTGAATCGAATAATTTAGTTTTCAAATAATTGAAATATTCATAGAATACCAAGTCCAAATTTTTCAATTACAGAGTTATATTTTAAATTGGACCTCTATAAGAATTGTCACCTTGACTTTTTTTTCTCCGGCACTGTTTAATGAGATTTTAAATGTGATTTAATTTAAATTTTATGATTTTGTGCTTTTAACTATTTCTTAACAAATAACACGCAATAGTCGTTAATATTTTATATAGAAAATTAATCAATTATAAAATAACGATTGAGAGAAATATTAAAAAAAAAAAAAAACACTTAAAAAACGTGAGCAAATCTAAATAGTTATTTTAAGGCCTTACAAATTTTAATTTATAATTTTCATATTGTAGTCGAATTATATTTTCTTATTAAAATTAATTATTAACATTACCCATAGCTAAGTGTATTTAAAAAAAATGCGACGATATATTTAAAAATATAAACACTTCTTTCACATTAGTTACAGCCTACCCATACTTATTTAAAAACAAAAACTTTCACTCTAATTTTTTTATACTAAAAGATAAAAAAAGTTTTCCTATAAACTAGGTTTACGGTTTTTATTTCCCTTCTAATTTTATATGAATAAAAGTTTTTGTGTCCTGTTTCATAAAATTGTTGAGTAGAACATATATATTTTGTCTGATTTTATGTTATTAGCATTTTTATAAAAATTATATTATTTTTGTTATTTAAACACGTTTTAAAAAAACATTTATTAAAATTAATCGAGCGTGGTTAATACCTACAAATCTGTTATAAATAAATTAAATTTACACAATATGGTCTTTTTAATTGTGTCTGTTCAATAAATTTTATCATAATTTCTATAAAAATTCAAGACTAAAATTATGAATTTGTATGAAATTGTGATAAAATTTTATCTTTCCACACAAACCAATGGAATACAATTTTTAATGTAATTTAACAATCGTTTATAGGAATGCACTTGATCTATCAATGGCCAAACCATCTTAAGCCTTTTTGCTTCATTCTAATATTTTTGAATCAAGTAAATATAATTTGATTCAAATTGAATTTTTTTCTGTGAATAAATTGAAAGTGTCTACACTATCGTCTCTTTTTAAATGTGTATCGAAAACCAATTCTAAATAAATCATTTTCTAAATATCATAATATTTAATTGCATATAGTTCATGGTTTAATTAGATAAAATAATCAAAATAATTTAAATACCAAAGTAATAAATAATAAAACACACAATACTACAAAGAATAGAAAACCTCTTTAGAAAATAATGTAATCGAATAACCTAAATTGTCGTTAAAATTAATTTGAATAATAATTACGATAAAAATTGTATTCATATCGCAACCATACATGAACGAACGAATTCGATATATGCTGCTAAGGTTATTATTACTAATCGAATTATGAAATATAAACATTCTATGTTATAAAATTTTATATTATAAAACTTATAATGGCTTTGTTTTATTTTTAATTCTGTATTGGACTGAAACCATAAAGTAATCTACACATTGTGTATTCAATACAGAGTAGGTAGAATGATTACGAAAAACATTGTTTAAGTCCCAAAACCTCCTAAATTTATGTTGGGCGTCAATTTTGTAAGATACGAACATGACACAAACAATAATCAAAGAAAAATGTGCAGAAAAATTGTATAGTAGTACCTGTTCGCTTTTCAAAATAGGACGAAAAGTGGATATGAAATATAAGATTTGTCTTCATAAAAAGAATTAGAATCAACATTCCGCGTCATGAATCGGTTTACAAATAGAACAACAAGTACTATATTTTTAGATTTATACTGAGGCTGAAGATTAATTTTAATACAGAAAAGATAATTTGGAAAAATCTTTAGAAATAAGCAAAATATGCAGAATTATGATGTTACTTCTGTGAATCGCCAAAGGAACATCATTTAACACTACACCTTTAATTTAATATTCAAGTCTTGCTTAGTCCTCGCACCTCTATTTAAAGTTTTTGACACAGAAAGATTTTATATTTTTCCAGCAGTTATTAAATTATTTATGTTTTTCTATAAAATGATTTTTAATTATTCATATTCAATGCGCAATTTCAGATAAGACACAATCATTACTTATGCAATATTAACTTTTAAGTCGATTATTTGCCCTTCGATTTGAATATTATTACTAATAAATAACGAAATTTATTATTTTGCTCTATTTATTAATTTATTTAAATGATTTTTCTGATTTTTAAATAATTTATTAGTTTATAGGTATTGTAGAATTAGTTAATATGTAAATTTTTGTTTAAAATAATATGTAAATCTTGGGCGTTGTTGAAAGTTGTTTAAATAAATTATCTATAATTTATTGTACCTGTTTTAATTAAATTTATAACACCATTTTTTGTTAATTAATTAAATTATTGATTTTTTTTTAAATTAGCAAATTAAATAATATTGGTTTGCATATTTTTAACCAAAACAGCATTTAAATGAGCACTAATGAGACATTTTTTTAATACATAAATACAGATTTTATTTCATAATTTCATAATACTAAGGTTTAATATCTCAATATTTAATCAATTATCAGAGAAAAACTTTGATGTAAATTTTTTTATTATCTGTATCATTTTTTTATAGAAGAAGGATGAAATAAAATACAGGTACATGTTCATTAACTCGTCAAAATTAAATTAAAATGAATTATATTATTCTATAAAAATTTAGTTGATCGATTTAGTTAAAAAATAAACCGGAAATGTTTAAAATATATCCTTTGAGTTTTTTTTATTCTGACTGCCAAAAATTTATGGAAATATTTTACAGTAAAAAAAAAATAAATAAATATCCATTATATATTTAACCACTATAAAAGTCACAAATAAAATATGTATTACCTACAGTGAAGAAAAAATAAAAAGTTTCTACAATAATTTAAAACGTTCTATCATAAAATATTGGAATGTATATTAAATCAATCATACATTGTTGTTACATGCATATATCAAACAAACAAGGATTTATTAAACAGAGACAAAAAGATAAAATGTAGATATTAGATTCTTTTATTTATATGCTTTCATTACATTTATATTTATCTATAAATATATAGGAGACTTTCTATAGATATAGATAGATAGATAGATAGTCACTCATCACGATATCTCTGGAACTATAAGACCTAGAGACTTGAAATTTGGCAGGAATATTCCTTTTGCCAAGTAGAGGTCAGCTAAGAACGGATTTTACGAAATTCCACCAACAAGGGGGGTTGCGGGGGTGTTCATGAATAAAAAATTCATATTTTTCAATTATGGCTTTTAATAGTTCAAAACTTGGTCAGAATTTTTTAAATTACATTTAGAAATTTTTTTAACCTTCGGAGGGTAGAAAGGTGTAGCGAGAAAGTGGGAAGGAAATATCGAATATTTACAAATATACCTAAGTGGGGTATCAAATAAAAGAGCATGATGTGTACATTACAAAACTGTTATCCAACGCAAGGAAATGTGGAGGGAGGGGTGCAAGTGGGGATGTTGCCCAGCAAAGCGGGCGGGTAACAGCTAGTTAAATATATAATAGTGAATTTAAAAAAAATTTAAGAAATATATTGTAAATATAGTTTTCTTTAGTTTTAATACAGAAAGCACAAACTAATTTTCGCAATTTTCGTTTTGTATCAAGGCTAGGTCATGATCTACAAATGTCTAATTTTCCAATATTCTGAAAACTTTAGTCATCGAGATATATCATCTAAAATTTGAGATCAAATATAAAAAATATTGCCCAAAAAGTGCCTATTCTGGGGGCGTGGGTAGAATACAATCACAAAATATTCTAAAAAATCTTTTTCTCTCAAATGACAATCCTCATAGTTTTTTCTAACGGGGGAAATATCGGTGCTATTTGAAAAATCTAAGAATTTTGTTTATTTACCTACAGTTTTTGTTTTGTGTGGCCTCATTTGGCAAAAATAAAGGCATTTTGTGCATAAGCACTCTTACCGGATTTTTTCGGAATAGTTGTTTGACGTATTTATAAATGAATACATACCTGAAAAATACAAAATAAATAAATTAGTTATTTAAAACTTGATTAATACAAAATTAAGTTTTGGACCTTATAGAGGTCATTTGACAAGTATTTTAGATTTACAATGATGTAAATGTAATCTAAATTGTACGGCATAATCTATAGAGAAGTTTTAAGCCCGTGTGTTTAAAAATGGGACACTATTACAGAAATTTTTTTCGGTTTATTTTTTCCTAAATCCAAATTGTACAGTCTCTTTAAAATATTATTCTCCAACTTAATATAAAATAACATTTGACTACTCGCCTCCTGACTTTAAGTGTTTTGTGATTGGGTCAAAAATATCTCGAAAATTACATATCAGATCAAAATTTGGTAAAGAACTTTGTCGAACGTCTTGGCGAGCTTATTCTCGTAGTAGAGTTTTCCAAGGTCAAGTAAATAACAGCCTGTATATACTTTTACTTGTTAAACCGTAGTATGTGAGTATTGCCAAAACATTCGCATGGTAAGTTGGTGGGATAGAGAGAGCGTAAATACATTTCTATAGACAGTTAAACGAAATACAAGCTGTATATAAAGTCGTACAACATAAATAGATAACATTATCTGATATATTATGGTATGTTTTTGTACATTATTATACATAAAATACATTTGATATGGTTGATTGGCATATGTTTAGAGTTGGGTGTGTTGTGTGGGTTGAATTATTATTATTATATTCATATTTGAATAAAAAATATTATAATCTTAACAATTGTTGTATTGTTATACTTTAATATCATTTTTTAAGGTTATGTTTGCTGTTGCACAATATTTATGTGCTATTATCACGAGACGAAAGCCTGTTGAATAGGAAATGTTTTTGAGAAATGCATATTTCCTCAATTCTGCTACGAGAATTGATTTTTAGACGGTTGAATCTCGGATTTCTCTTATACTGAACTTATATAGAGGTGAAGTACCTACTTCTCCAAGCAATCCAATCTATTTATTATTTTAGAATTATATCTAGAGCAATAACCGGCTCAGTGGCCGTGAGAGCTAAGGCGCAATCCACCACCTTACTAGTTAGGCTACTGGCTTGGAGGTTGCGGGTTCGAATCCAGTCAGCGGCAACTATAATTATAAATAATGTGGCGGTAAATCAAATAACCGACTCCACCCACACCATAAAATTAGTTGTATATATGGATGTAGTTTAAAATAAAATGAAGATTAAAAGTAATGATGTGTGTGGGCATCATTTTAAAATAATCAATTTTCGAAGCTTTTTTCGAGAATGCTAGCAGGTAGATTCTATAACCTCGATTGTTTCAAGTACCAGGTAAACTTCATCGCGACGTTGTTTCTGATACCATTAGAGAAATGACATGACATCACACATCGAACAAGCAATAAAACTATGCATTCATAACTACTATTATTATTATCTTATACGACGTATACATGAAGAAATATCAAATATCAAAATATATATATTCTAAGAAATAAAATCGTACGACGAAAAGAGAATTATACCGACAAATTGCATTGCACGATATGCTCTACTTGTTATGGTTTGTGTCTAATCTAAATTTTATTTCATATACATATTTTATCAAAAGTTGTTAAGCGTTTTTATTTTTTGTCAATCTTGTGGTTTTTATCATTCGTTAAGGTAATTTCTCTCTTTGATTGCAAAATAAAATTATATATACAGTCAAACGTAGATAAGCGGAATTTCAAGTTATCACAATCTCTTTTACTCTTATGGAAATTTTTCACTAAACCAAATTTCTCGCATAAACAGCATATGTTAAATACGCTCGATTATCGCTTTTAAAGCTAAAAGCAAGTAGTTGTCTCAGGTATAAAAGTGCACGAAAGGAAAGAGAGGGAAGAACTTTTGCTTATAGTGGCTCCCGAATCATTTACAGATGTTTTAGAAGGTTAAAATGCGGAACGGGTAATTTTTTGTATTTCAAATTTTCTTTCAAAAATCGCAAAAATACATATTTTCTTAACAGTATTCTTTTGACACAGATAGCTGAAAACTGTCTCCCAATGTCAAAGAATATAGATTCCATTCCCACCAGGTCGAATTTCTGTATATTCAAGACATGAATCATATATTTTGGTGGTATTGGTTTTGGAAAACACTTTTTACAAATTATTTTTTTATACAATACATTACAGATCTATTTTTGGTCTTTTAAAACATATCCACTTTCACTGCCTATTAGGAAGACAATTTAGCAAACTGACTTAAGTAATGACAAACCAAATAAAATTTTTTGTTTATTGATCCAAAATTATATTTGGAATATTGATGTTTCATATAATTTGTCTGAGATAGGCTTGAAAGATTTTATTAGCAGGTGAAAATTTCGGACTAATAAAAATTATTGAAATTATAGACTAATTTAATATTGATTAACCCCAATTTTATACCCCAAAAATGATTAGAATCTTTAAAAATATAAGTATTCATTTTTTTTACTCTGATGTATATTTTTTGAGAATAAAAAAAAATAATGAACCCGAATAATGTTTGAAAAATGTGCACGGTGTAATTTTTTTTTCTGTAGTAATATTTTTTGTAATGCACACACCATATGTGCTCGCGGCAAAGCTGGTTCTAATCTGGGGTGTTATTAAAATACTACTTCTTTATGACTTTTAATATAATCCTTCACATTTTTATACATGCTTGTGTTGTGTTAGCATTGCTTATTTTTATGGTTGTAGGTAAATTACGCGAATTTTATGCAAGTATGTTTTTAAAGAAAGGATAGACCGGGATTAGGAAAAATAATTTTTGTATGTTAATAAGCGTAAGTAATTATTACTTTTAAAGTATATTTGTAAATACAAAATTTACAGAATTATTAAAGAGACTCTTTAATTTTCTTTTTTTATATATAATTTAATCGAGCGTGTTCCTAGTTATGTTTCTAAATTTGCTCAGTCGTTTGAAGGTCATAACTTCATTACTAGTTGTACGGAAACGGATGATTTAGATGTACGAATGTCGGGTACGGAAACTTATGCTCGAACTTGAAGCTAAAAACACTTTCGGTTAAATTACCTTTCAAACAAAAATATAAATCGGTGTATCCGTTTAGGAGCAACGATGCCACAAACAGACACACAAGATATACAGATAAACCGACACTAGGACACGTTAAACTTATAACACCCCTTTTTGTTAGCCGGAGGCTATAAACGTGAATCATTACTAAACAACTTTAATACACGGGTAACAAAAGAATTCAATCTGAGAAAAATTGCGCAAGTTACCTCCTAGATTCTGTATTGTTTAACATGTACCTTAATTATAATATACATTATATACATGTTTAATACAGGCAACAGGCATAATATATTCGCAGAAAGCACTAAGGAGTTATCTATACGTTAAATATTTTGACGTGGACAACAGGGTTATCTGCGTATTTAGATCAGTTTTTAGATCCAAATTTATGTTTTCAAGGAGGATCTGAACCCTATCAGATCCTCGAAATAAACTTCAGGAAAATGTAAATGCACAAGTTGTTTGAGGAATCTGATAATAATTTTGAATTTTTTGTTCGGATAACGTAAAATTATTGATAAATCTGAACATAACAGTATATGGTATAAATTTACTACGACTTTTAATACGGTGTGTTCATAATAATAAAAAATTTGACAATATTAAGGTGCTTCACTTTAACCTTCGTTAAAATGTATGATCTATACATAAATATACTCTCAACTGTATAATATTCAACGATGATGAATTCTGACTTTGTCTCCCTAAGGGTGAGTTCGTGTTTTTGTAATTTTAATTTTTTTTTTTCGTTTTGTAAGGTTGTCGTTCTGCTTAAGTTTTTATAATTTTTTTCTTTCAAACAATGATATGTTTGCTTTATTTTTAAAACATTCAAATAATATAATTTTGTTAGATACAACAAATTATTGCACCTGTATAGTAATTAAATGTCTACACACAGCCAAACAATGGACAGGGAGCTACATAGGAAAAATTATTGACTTTTCAGTCAAAGACATCGATCTATCTGTCGCTTAGGACCAATATTCGATCCCCTAGCCCAAATCAGGCAGATATAAACTCCCAAAACTGAAATAATTCTGAGAAGAAAACCGAAACATGAGCAGATCGACAAGAACCAAATTCCGGCCATTCACATTCATTTCCGAGGTGAGATTTATGTCCCAAAAGTTTAACATGAAAATATTTCGATCAAATTGGATCCAAAGTGCTTTATTTACTGGGTTAACGAGATCGAGTCTTGATGAAAGCTCGACAAATAAGACATCTCTGGCTGGTGTTAAAAGCACGCCGCAATCATCTCGTAATTTTTTCCGTACATCTTCTGGACCAAAACGTAAAATCACTGATTAATTTTAATTAATCATTAAAATAAAAGTTATTTTTAAATTCATGGATTTAGCATAAATTTCAAATAAAATTTATAATCTCTAAGTATAAGTTACTTGATTTTTACTGCCAATTTAACAAAGTTTTATATGCAAATTGTGACAGACTTTATAATTAAAAACAATCAAATTATTTTATGACTAACTGCATAAATTTTATAAAAATTTTATTATTATCTTTCAAAATAACTTTTGTATTTATATTTAGCGTTTGTAATTTATCAAGGTTTTATTATTGCCAAAGGTCGAAGATTTATTAACATAGCTATGCGCCAATCATTATTTAATATCATGATTATTATGATTTTATTGATTAGAAGCATTTAACTTTAACTTATACACCGTCAATTTTCCTGTTTAACAAGTTTTCCTTTCAAACAGGCAAAAGTGTTTACACAAGGAATACAATTTCTTGGACTTTTAAAGAAAAAAATAATAATATAAGGAGTTAGAAAAAATTTATAGAACGATAGAAATTATCTTGGCGCAAGAAATGGTTTCCAAAAAGTCAAAAAATCCTTTTTCTATTATGTAGTTTCAACAATTTTGAGTGTATAAAACATACAGAGAGTGAGTCTATAAAACATACAGACAAATTCCAACTCCGCCATAGAAGTGAATCGAAACTTCCGACTTTTGAAAATACCATTATTTGCAGTGTAGACAGCAATAAATAGTTATAAAAAAAAGTTGAAAAATGAGTAAATTTTCCACATAGCATCTGTAGAAGGAACTATCTTAATGATTCATGACATTTGGTTAGCCAAATGAACAAAATGCCTACAGCATTATAACTATGTAAAAATGGATGTACAAATTCCTGTCAATGTTTGTTTCTTTGTTAATATTCAAAAACCATAAAAGTAATTATCTTGTACATAAAAATTATTTATTTATTTATTTATTATTTATAAAAATTAAAAAATATTAATAGAAAATATGAGGAATGTATGTAAAAAAATATAAAAACGGAAACTAAACAAAAAAACACAATGAAAACGTGTGTCGTTTTATCTTTCAAATAAAAATATTTTTAACTGCACAAATTAATAATAATTTTTTAATATTTTTATTTATTAAAATTGAATTAAACATATTTGTTAAGGAAATGTTATCTTTTATTTTAAACATAGTTATTGTATACTAAAATATACTTTTTATATTAATAGCATTCCAATATTCTTTCTAAAATCAAACGTTTTACTTTGACATATTTCATGTGTATACTCGAAAAGTGTGATGAATAAAATTTTTTTTATTAAATAATTCATTGATACATTTGGACAGTATTGTCGTAAATTACTATGGTTTCTTAATATCTATCTATTTATTTAACTTCTGCTGAAACTATACGGGTTTCAGCTACATTAAAATAAACTTATTTTTTAATTTGGATTTTATTTTGAAAGAACCACGAAAAATTAAATTTCAAGAGTAGAAATTTAACACGAATATAATATGAAATTTGAGCCGTAGAAAATTTCGTAATGATGACTATGCCCCGCTTATAAGAGCGTTAATTTGTAAGGTGCATCAAAAATGTTGAGGCGTTAAGTGTTATATCTGTACGGACGCACTAATAAAAGTTTTCACTTCAAAAATACCATTTATAATATAAAACCAATAGTATTTTTTGAACATTGTTCGGAATGTGAACTAAATAAATAAACAACATTATCGAAAAAATAAATATGTCGTTCAAGGAATGAAATTGAAACGATAATTTGACATAAGCTTTAACTTTAATATTTTAATATATTAACGACATAAAACCTATCGATTACTCTTTAAATAATATTAATCTTTGAAGTAAAATAATATTCATAAAACATATAATTTATAATAAATTTTAATTTTATATCGAGATAAAGTATTTGAAAATATATAATTACATTTTGATAATCATATAGAAAGAAAATTTTTTTGTTTTATTAAATGATATTGGATTAAATAATCATTAAATTATATTATGAAGCATAACGGCAAAAATTTTGAAATACTTTCACGATAATTTTATTTTATTAGCAAAAATTCTATGCACATATTCAGTTCCAAAGTGAGTTCCGAATATTCCAATATATAATACCTATAATCGCTTCGAGATTCGCTCTACAAAATGAAGAGGGAAAACCCTCTTCAAACTATTGAAGAGGGTTTTTGAATTTTTTCGGTTAAAATATCATTATAAAGTGAGTTTGTGAGTTTTGTGGAAATTGGAATAAAAAAATTTCGATTTTTTTAAAAATATTCCTAGGAACAATTGTAAAGCTTTTTTGGTGACGATTTCCATAATCCTCAATTTTTAAGGGAAAATTTGTCCAAGAAATTAAAAAAAAAATCTGTATTACTGATTGGACGAACAGTTTTTGCGATTTTGATTATTATATCGCCAGATATTTTTTTTTGAAATAGTATTTACTAATTTAAATATTACGATTTATTTTAGTTTCAGACTCAATGATTTATAACCAATGTGATAAAATGAATAAAAGATTTCCTCTATTTTAGTTCAACTTATCACCTACTACCAGTCCGAAAAATATTAGCCTTAATTTAAATGATTTTTTTTTCTCAATATTATTTCGAAATCTAACAAGATTTCCACGTACACTTTCATTTTAGTCTTAGTTTCGTCTCTAATAATGTAAGTCGAATAATATTTTGAGGTACACCAATTTTTTTACATAAATATTTATAATTTCTTTTAAAAAATAACTTCACGTATTGTTTATTATTTTATCTTGTTTATTGTTATTATTATTGTTATTGTTGTTGTTTTAAATCATACACATACATGCATACATATATATGCACATAAATATCCGTTTATTATAAATTTTGAAAGAGACATACATGACCATTTGAACAATAAGTCATAAATTATATTTAATAAATTAATAATGTCCATCCATTTTTGTCTTCATGGTCATCTTCATCAACGACTTATAAACTCCTAACTTAGTACATTATGACATATAATGTGTATTTATATTCTTTTATTAATACTTTAAGGTCGGATTGCATGCACTTTTAATGTTTTGTTTGGTGCATATTTTACAACTCGCTATCGCTAATGGCCATCACATATAAGAAAACGTAAGGCGTAAGTCTAAGAGGTAGGCATATTAGCCAAACAGAGTTAAGTATTTTATCTTCCCAACTTTTAAAACGTTAGACATAAGATATATTATCTAATTTGTTTACGTCTTCCGTTTTTTGTACATGTGAAATTTAGCTGTTCTTGTACCGGCGCAGTACTTCTGTCACAGAACTAGTGCCAAAGGCAGCAGCTTATTTCTCAATTTCATTCTAGAAAAATGAATTCCAAATTTTCATTCCAAGATATTTTATTAATTTTTTTACGCCTGATAATCAGAATTTAATAGGTATACATAAATATTCGGAAAAATTCTTACAAATCCTATTTTAATATTAAACTAGTAATTAATCATAAATGCCTGCCAACCTCAAAATTTTAGAATTGTTTTTGGTGAGGCGGGTTCACTTATCCTGAGTCAAGATGGTTTGGAGGTTTGAGCTTTTTTCGCCCTATACTTCAAATTGTCTGTTCAGCGCGAGTTTGTGTATTTGCGCATCTGATTTAAAGATTTTATGCAATGATTAGAGCATTAATGTGAAAATTGTAAGGGCTACTTTTTATTAAGTATTAAAGAAAAGGGCTATTTTTATTAGATACATTTACACAGTTTTGTTGTAAAGTACTAAGATTTCTTAAAGGTTTCTTCATCAAGTTATTCAACGTCTGTTCAAACTCAACTTAAACCCCTCATTCTAGTTTCATTTTATGCCAACGATTGTCGCGTAGCAAAATGATTTTTCCAATATGAATTTTCACAATTATCCTTCTTTTTCTAAGTGCGGTTAATGTATAAAATTAAATCTTAGTAACAGTATAAATCAAAAAATCCGCTCTCTAGTAACTATCGTATAAAATACATACATTTGATTGTTCATTTTGCTCGGTGCATTACACTAAGTGTAAGTTGATAAATATAGTGATATTTAAATGTAATAAAACCATCTTTTTCAGCTTACACCTAATATAACTAGTGTATACACTATAGAAGTCAAAAAGAACATATTTATGCCAATGCGGTATGTATACAGCTTAACTTGCCTGCATAAGATGTGCATTACCAGTATAAAATAAATGTATGTATAATCACATAATAATGTAACCAATCACAGAGATATGAGTGATCCTTTCAAATTATAATTTATTTTTTAATAATATTAAATCAAAAAATGTCATATAAATTTATAATTTATTAATTACTCTTAGACCTGGGGCGATATGTGTACACATGAACATCTATATACACCTATATGTAACCTGTTTGTGGTATAATAATCAGGGTTTGTTCATTTGATTAAGAAAAATTATGGGAAATATTCATTTACGATCTTTATATGTATAGGGGAATCTCACATTCTCTATTTATTTTACCTCATGGCATTTCTAGTGGTTAGATTTCAATTTTGATCAATTTTCGATGGAATACCTTAACTATCTCCTTTTTTTTGAAATCCATAGTTTTTAAGGAGGTACGAGCGCCAATGAAGTTTTGGATAAAAGGCTTGATTTTTTTAATATGAGGTTGGACTTAATCAATTCTGAAAACTTTAGGGAGGGGGAAGGTTACCCGAAAACCAATATCGAAAAATTATATTCTTATTTTTCGTATCCATTCATGAAGTTATAACAAAATTCATCATCAAAGTCTAAAATAAGATACAAATAAAAAAGCTTTTAACAAAAAGAAATCCGACTTCAAAAGAAAAACTTTTCTAAAATAAATTAATATGCACTAAAGAGTAAAAAAATAACTCTAATATAATGTAGTTAAAATTATTGTTATTTTTGGAGACAATGTCAGCCAAGGAAACAACTCTGACAGAACAGTTTGCTAAATTAGCTTGACTGACACCGACTCCAAAAATAACAATAACTTTAACTACATTATATTATAGCTTATTTTTACTTTTTAGTGCATAATAATTTATTTTGGAAAAGTTTTTTTTTTGAAGTCGGTTTTCTTTTTGTTAAAAGTTTTATTTACTTTGTGGTTTTTGGTGAATTTGAAGTACACTAACTAATTTGTTACTAAAAAAAGAATCATCGAAATCGGTTAGCTTGATATTGAGTTATTCGTCCTCTTGTCGTCCATACTTAATGCAAATTTAAGACTTTTATGGTTTTTTCATGAATGCCGTTGTCAGAACTGAACCAAAATGAAATAGGACCTCACGGGAAACACAAGCTTTCAAACAGATAAAGAATTATCAAAATCGGATCACCCAGTCGAAAGTTCTGAGGTAACACACATAAAAAAAAAATACAGTCGAATTGATAACCTCTTCCGTTTTTGTTGTTAGTAGGTTAATAATTTCTAAGATAATGTTTACATCGTTCCTCGCCATTTTATATTTAAATCTGTAGAGATTAGCTCAGTATTTTAGAGTCGAGAATACAATTTAATATTTAGTTCGGTCTAAACCAACACTCTGATCGTAAACCTATGTATGATTGGCTAGAGCTTCATAGCTTTGCCTAGATTTTAACGACCCTAAAGTAACTTAACTTAAAAAATCATTATAAGTAATAAATATAATTATCGTATAGAATGCATTTAATTACATTTTATATTTTATTAAAGAAATAAATAACGGTTTAAAAAGTAATCATTTCGAATGACAACAAAAAAAAAAAAACAATTTTAATGTCGTTTACAAAGGTGGACATTTAAAGCCCCCAAAATATACACACAAGTTACTATATAATTATTATCATTTTTTTGAAGAAAAAAAAATTGTTCATAACTCCACAAAGATTTATTGTTTAAGTATTTTAAATATTTTTTTTATGTAGGCCATCTTAAAAAATTGTTAATAATTGCAATGCATTATTATAATTAATTGCCCTGCTTCTTGGTCATTAATAATTATTTGTGAAAATTATGAGTGTTATTGTTGCATAAGTTAATAATTTAATGTTATATTACTTGTTAATATAATTAAATGTAATTATATATTGTTGAAGCTAAAAAAAATATAAACAAGTTTTATTAATTATTTGCTTAAAAATTATTAAATTAATATTAATGGTTATAATCATAATAATAGTAGATCATTGGTTACAGGAGAAAATTGCTTTAAAAATTTACGGATGATATTTTTCCGGAATGTAACAACCGTCTCTTAAGGATGTACGAGCGCCATGGAAATTTTGGATAAACGATTTGAATTTTTTTTATATGAAGTTGGACTAAGTTTAAATCAATTATGAAAATTTTAAGGGGGTTGTCCGATTATTTAAATAAATAAATGACTTCAAATGTAAGCATATTTAACATTGATCTTATATGGGAAAACGGTAGATGGATGATATGTTTTCATAGATTTCTCCAAAACTAGTCGGTGAAAATTGAAAAAAAAATTATTTTAATTAAAGTTAATAAATTATTGAAAACAAAAGAAACCCGTTGTGTCCGACTAATTAAGGATGTATGAGCACGGTAGTGAGGATACAAATTAAAAAAAATATATATTTTCAATTTTGATGGAGAATTATGTTATAACTTGACAATATAAGATGAAAAGTAAAAATAAAGTTTTTCGATATCTGAGGTAATTTTCAAAATAATGATAATAGAAAATTTTGTTTAATTATTTATTAGCCTGAGATATTTCGAAAAAGCCTGTGATATTTCGAAAATCAAGACAGAAATCAAGAAATTTTATATTTATTTTTCGTCTACATTCATGAAATCATAACAAAATTCATCATCAAAGTTGAAAAAAAAAACTCTAATCATAAGTCTAAAATTGCCTTGGCGATTGTACTACGATAAAAATGATTACGATAGTTAATAAATTGTATTTTAATAATACTTGTTTTGTAATATTGCAATTTTTTTCAAATATAGGTAAATTTACCAATTTTTTTCAAGTGGATACTTTTATTTTGTAGAATTAATACTTTCGCCTGTCAACATTTCTATTCCAATTTAGGAATGGAAAAAACTATGAGCTTATCGAGAATATTTCATGAGATATCGTCGAAATTTTTTTGAATTTTTCATAAAATAAACCACAATATTAATCCTTAAATGTGAGTTGAGTAATATAAACAATTTTCATGAATACTCTTTTAATATTTAGAAACGATTTAAAAGTATTGCTTACGTTTTTACTTTATCAATTTGCGTTAAAGGCCGATTTTTCGGTTGTTTTTAATAATTTCGTAAGATATTGATTAGGAACTGTTTCAAAAATTG
The DNA here is from genome assembly GCF_905475395.1 of Chrysoperla carnea. Taxonomy (NCBI): domain Eukaryota; kingdom Metazoa; phylum Arthropoda; class Insecta; order Neuroptera; family Chrysopidae; genus Chrysoperla; species Chrysoperla carnea. Next base: position 50,893,630 of record NC_058339.1, read on the forward strand.
AGCTTATCAAATAATATCATTATCAAGATTCACTTCCACAATACCATTGATTTTTTAACATCTTTATACATAAAAATAGCCAGTAATAATGTTTAGTGATTACAATCAGAGAATGTAATACACACATCATCAACTTATAATATTCCTTCTTACATACAGTAAGCAAAATTGTAGGTAATATTATTAAAACGAAAAAAAAAATTCTTGATTACGAAATCATGTGACTGCTTCTTGGCTTGTGTTGTGATACTTACAAATAATATACCCAGATAGTAGTAAGTAATGTGTATAATATACAAACGCGGGTATTATTATAAAATTTTTTTGAAAAATGTACACACAACTTATTAAATTCAAGTAGTAAAATGTATTATGATTATTATTATTATTATAACAGAAATCTCGTTGAAAAATAAAAATTTGTAGTTCGCGGTGAGATCAACAGCTTTCCAATAGAAGAATGTATGGAAACGGAATTGAAATTATGCCAACATTAGATAATTCAGCGTTGTTATTACAGTTTTTGGTGCAGTCTCAACCAAATCTAATCAACTACTAATAAACTACGCTTTAGTTTTGCAGCCTTTTCCCAAGGATAACAATACATTTATTGATTTTGCAACCCTTGTCTAACTTTTTGCCATGTCTAATGATCCAAGTTTCTTGTTAATCCTTACTGCTGTTATGGTATTAGAGAAAATAATCATACTAGAAAAGGCATAAAGAAAACCGGTTCAAACACCTGTACCTATTTTGATGTGAAAAATTTTAAGCTAGCTTGATGTAATCATGGAAAAGTGATGTAGAGGACGTTTTATAAGTACGAAAGCTTGTACTGTAAAAAAGTAGTCATACTTAAATTATTTTTTGAAAGGACACAAAAGTTTGAGCATCGAATAAACAACAATATTATAATAATTACCCGATGTTGCAACTATACAGAAGCTATTTGCTTGGCTGTTTATATGAAGCTAGTTACTTTTCAACGCTTTAGCTTACTTCACTTACGTTATTACCTCTCTAAAAGATATTATTATAATAATATTTTTGTAATAAATGTATATAAAATTTATAAATGTAATTGGTAAAATAACCACATTTCAACTCTTAAAATTATAATTTAAATTTTAATAATAAATTTTTTTTTTATTAAATATTAAAAATATTTGTTATTTAAAGAATCAGTTATAAAATTATTTATATATTAGAAATTTGCATTTATTTATTTTTTATTAAAAATGAATTTTTTAAATTATATTTAAATAACCAATTATAACTGTGCCTATATTTGGACGAATTTATTGTTGTTCTAGACCTCTTATAAAGTTGTAAATGGAAATAATTATTGTTTATGTCTTGGAGATTTTTTTCCACAATTAGAAAGTTTTGGAGCAACATCTGTACGTAAATTAAACTTAGATGGGATAATTTTTTAAACTTATAAAAATGGTTGAAGTGATGGGAAGACGAGGAAGTTTAAATACTTTAATGCTCCACGATTGAGTTGTTTCAATCAGAAAATCACTGGGTTGGCGGAGGTGGGTATCCATTTTTTGAGAAGCGATGTACAACGGTGCGTGGAGAAAATATACGAATACTCCTGGAATTCCGAAGAGGATAAGTAATACTCAAAAATTAACAGTGGCAACGTACTATGGCTGTTTAAAATAAAAATCAATCTTTTTTAGATAAAATCTTCATATGGACATTGACCGATGAGAAGATATATTTTAACACGTTTGTTCTAGTAAATATTAAGGCAAAGAATGTCTTTGACATCAATAGTATCAAAATAAATCTTCAGTCAATTGTAACACCACAATAAAATCGTTACCAATGAAATTAGATAAAAATTCTTTTTAACTTGACAAATTGTTTTTTAACGATTTTTGATAATATTTTAATTTGTCTCTTGATGAGATGCGAACTGGTTTCTTTAAAAAACAACTTTAATAAAACTCACAGAAGCTAATGTACCCAAAAATAAAAAATAAGTTGTTTTGTTAATTATTAACGATTGTAAAATGTGATAAATGTCAGAATATTTTAACCAAATATAATTAAATATAATTGTTATTAAAACTTTTAAAAAAATGGGAACATAAATTTTATTTTTTTATGGATAAAAATGAAATTGTTGCTTAATTAGAACATATATAATTGTCTTTTAATGATTATCATTCACTAATATCTTATCCACAGCATCAAAGTTTCTTAATGATCGTCTGTGATTTCTGTAAATCAACAGTGAGTGGCTAATGACCAGCATATTTTTACTTACGTTAAACGTGAAAAATTGGATAAATATATTTCAGAAAATTGATGAATTTTCCACGCAGTATGTTGATTGTTTTTTATACCATGTATATATGAAATATATCAAGGTATACTAAATTTAGCTCCAAGTTTGTAGCGTTTAGAAATATTGATGCTACGAACAAAATTTTGATATAGGTGTTCATAAAATCACCTAATTAGTCCACTCTCGGTTTCCGTCCTTCTGCCCGTCAACACAAAATCTCAAAAAAGAAGGGACCTAAAAAGTGAAGTCGAGTTCGTAAATATGCAACATTGGGTCTTGGATTCGTAAAACCTACCTTGTGTACCGTTAGAGATAAAACAAAAGTTTAAATGTAAAAAATGTAAAAACGTACCTTATAAAAAAATAAACAACTTTTGTTTTAAAATTTTTTTGTAAACATACCTGTTTATCCGTTAGGGCGCAAATTATATACTATGTATTATATGGGAATAACAGTCATGTGTGTGTGACATGTATGCATCTGTCATGTATGGCTATCTAAGAGTGGTTATCTCTCTTTACTTACATAATGCGAAAAAACAAACTATTTCGTAATCAACACTGTCTATACATGGTATTTCAACAATTAACAAGGTCAATTGTTTGTTTTTACTTGTTTTTAGATATTTTCAACTGATTTGATTGATACCCTCATGAAACCAACATCTTCAATCAAATACTATCACCAAAATTTTGTTAGAATATTATAATTTTAATAGGCCGATATTTTTGGGTATGAATTCGCCGCCCTTGCTGACTTCCGAGTAATTTTCGAATCCATTTTTTCATCTATGTTTTATCATGCAAGAGATTCTCTTTGTACAAACAAACAAAAATCAAATTAAATTTTTGATCGTTAAATTGGCGGTATTTTTCATAACATAAAAAAAAGAACAAAAACAAGATTGTTGTTCACAATAAGTGATCAATACAATAATAAATGTATATTTACAATACAATAGCGAGAATATGTACCATCATCATCTTATTCTGCACATCGGAGACAAAACAACAACGCAATCCAACGCGAGCGGGAAAACATATCTAGTAAAAATACACACACAAACCGTTTTATATAATAACAATCGTTAGAGGTGCTATGGTAGGGCAGTTTATATGGTCTTTTATATTTACTTATACAAAGAGCTATCTTAGAAAAAGAAACAAATATTGGTAAAAACCTACCATCACATTTATATATAGGTATATAAACACACGTGTTCAAATCAGAAAGATATTGAGAATATCCGATGCTTAACTAAGCTAACTGCGTGTGATGATGGTTTAAAGTTACCAGCAAAATAATGTGTTGTTTGAATGTTATTATGTGGACAATAATTTCTACTATAGTTCCGGCGAGCGCTTGTGTTTGGTTTAAGAGTTTCAGAAACTCTTTATTTTTATCCCCCGAACCAACAAGTGAAATTTACAAAATTTAAAAAAACTCAAAATTTTTCGGGTATGGAATCCTTAACTCGCACTTGAAACGTATCTAAGAACACTTTCCATTTAATTACCTTTTACTTTAGAGCCTTAGCCAAACTGAAGCGATTTCGAGGATCATCGCTTATTTTGTAGTTCTTCCGGGTACGAAACCCTGAAATCACACTTGAAACATATCTAAGAACACTTTCCATTAAATTACCTTTCAAACAAAATAAAAAAAACACAAATCGATTCATCCGTTTATGCGCTACGATGTCACAGACAGGCAGACACACATTGCGGTCAAATTTATAACACTCCTTTTTTGTTTCGGGGGTTAAGTGAGAGTTTAGGGTTTCGTACCAGGAACAACTAAAAAATAGGCGATGATCTTCAAAATTGGTTCAGTTTGGAGAAGGCTGTAAGGAAAAAGATAATTTAATGGAGAGTGTTCTTATTTATGTTTCAACTGCGAGTTTTAGGCTCCGTAATCCGTTGGATTTGGATGAATTTCACTTGTTATGAAATATATTAATGAAAATTTTGGATTTTTTAAAATTAATTTCACTTAATGGACCTAATTAATTGGCCTCCAAAATCGTGCGAACTACCTCCATTAGATTGTTTCCTTTAGAGATATGTAAAAGGTTCTAAAAGAGAATTTTTTAAATTAAGAGTCGATAAATGAGTAATTTTTGGACTTGAGCAAAATTTCTTAAATACAATAGTTCAGAAAGTATAGGGGCAGTATTAACCAACCAAAATGTATGAGCAGTCCAGATTCACGAGAAGGGCAGCTTTCCACTCTTGTCATTACCCCAATGCTTATGGATAAGTTAATTATTTGCCAAAATTATTTTTGTTCACGTTAAAATATTTGAATAGTATATATAGTCTGTGATTACATATAGAATATCAGCAGGTTGTGAATATATTGTTGACAACACTCAACTAACTCTGGTTGTATATAAACAGAAGATGAGAAGAAGATGACTGTTTTCTGTGCACAAAGCTAGTTTTATATATATTTTATATTGAACTATTGTGTCTGTGAATACGATTGACCAGAAATGGGCATCTTAACGATACCATAACAAATCGGAAATCACATCACGTTCACATACAACAAACTTCTTTATAGAAAAATTCGTTATTCGATCCATCTACTCTCTACTAAAGCCACAACATCCAAGGCATAGGCATCATCATAGCATGTCCATCCATTTTTATATAACAATTTGATATTTTTTATGCTTGCTTGTTGATATTTTGTTTATTTTTAACATATTATTTATTTTTTTTTTGTATTCTTGCAAAATCAATTCTTTGTATCCATCATCATATCGGTTGTTCGTAGTCGTTCGCGTCGTCCAGATAAAAGAGAGGAATCAATTGTCTTTCATTTCAATGATGAAACTTATTTTAAATATGTTGTGCATTTCATTTTTTGTTTTGTTTTTGTTTTAAAACTTATTTATTTGACATCATGATTTTATAATGTATTATACCACAATGGTGCCACGCGGCTTTGCACACTTTGACATACACGCATTTGTAAATATTTACAATTTTATTGTTTCAATTTCATGGATTTGATTGAAATGCTTAATTCAAGCTGTTTATTAAGGATGTACGAGCACAAAGGCAATTTCTATACCATGTATATATGCAAGGTATACTAAGATTAGTCCCAAGTTTGTAACGCTTAAAAATATTGATGCTATGAACAAAATTTTGGTATAGGTGTTTATAAAATCACCTAATTAGTCCATTTTCGTTTGTCTGTCTGTCAACACGATAACTCAAAAACGAAAAAAGATATTAAGCTCGAGTTCGTAAATGAGCAACATAGGTCAATAGGGTCTTGGATCCGTAGGACCCATAAATGTAAACCGTTTGAGATAGAACAAAAGTTTAAATATAAAAAATATTCCTTATTAAAAAATAACCAACTTTTGTTTGAAACATTTTTTCGTAAACATCGCTGTTTACCCGTCAGGGCGCAAATTAGGCGTAAATTGCATAGTATTATATGGGAATATCAGTTATGTATCTATAACATAAATATATGTGTAATGTAACAGTGTAACCAACACTGTCTACGCATGGTATTTTAACAATTAACTGAGTTAATTGTTTGTTTTCACTTGTTAGATTTAGTGTTGAAATTATTTGTACCTTATTTTCAACTTTGATGATGAATTTTGTTATAACCTCATGAATGTAGTCGAAAAATAAGAATAAAATTTGTCGATATCTGTCTTAGTTTTCGAAATATTGGAAGCTAAATAATTAAACAAAATTTTCAATTTCGATACCTTAAATAGCATAAAGAAATTTCCGTACTTTATTAGGCACTCACGTATATCACCGTGAGTATATCTAGCTTTTAGCCCAAAACAGGAATATTTTATATAGAGGGAGGGAAATCAGAAATTTTGGCCTAGAAATTTCGTCAATTTAACAGTATTTTGACCTAAACACACTAAGCCAACCAAATCAATGGTAAGTCCAGGTCCAAGAAGGGGAATAATTGCTTTGATTCGCCCTCCATCCGGAACGTTACAATATCATAAATCTATTCACAATTAAATAACGAAACACTTTGAAATACGCCAATTTACAGCTATTTATGTGTGCATTTCCAATCAACAGACAAAATTTTTAGAATAAAAAGCACGCAGCTGAATAATTTCTAATCTAACAGACAGAAAACAAAACTTGTTTTAATAACTTTTCAAAATGATAAAAGCTTTTACCAAAAATAAATAATATAAAGACACAACATGCACTCAAAAAGTCAAAATAAAGGTACTATTTAAACAGAATGATTATGAAAATTTGTATCTTTTAAAGTGACGGGAACTAAAGATTAATCTCATTCACAAGTGCTCATCCTACAACAATAATAATTTGATGAAACTTAATCAACACTCTAAAAAATCAAAGTGGTTTATACAAAAAAATAAATATCGGATAGATTCACTTTAAGAGGAGACTCCTCATCATCAGACACAACTACAACAAAAAAATAATCAGTTGTTGGATGTTAATGGTTAAAAGAATTAACTTTATTGATTACTTAAAAATATAATAATAAACTACTGATAAATCTTAAAAGCATTTCAAGGATTTTTTCTTCAATTATGACACATTAAAACACACACAGGCAGAAATGCATTTATCAGTCATAAATGTATTTTTTTCATTTTTTAAAATTGTCTTATGGAACACACAAAGTATGAATTAACACGATTATTATCGAAAAAGGAATGACTTTTGAATTTTTTTTTGGGTTGTCGTCACACCAAAAGTATCGTTATATGGTTTTGTTTTTTTATTTTGTTTGAGTGTGTAACCATTAAATTTGGAATTTTGATTTACTTTTTAAATCCTTTTTTATTATCAATATTTATGATAATTTATAAGAAGTTCGGGAAATTTTGTAGGTGGAATAATACCATAAAATTAGTAATAAAAGCTCATAATGGATTAAACTAATCAAATTTGCTAAAATGAGCTCTCGATGGCGTCAATTTTAAATATTAAAAATTCGTTACGTACCTGATACCCTATTCTATCGCGACATTCGTATTAACCGATTTCAAAAACCTCCGAGCTACGAGTTTCGAATGTTGTTATCACAAAGCCAAAAACTCCAGGAGACGATCTGGATACCGTTAACTCTGGGCACCAGGTACCTCAGAGATCAATTTTGACGCAATATTCGTGTTCAGCGACCCCAAAAACCACCGCGTAACAAGTTTGAAATCATTTTCTTCACTATTAACCGTATTGTGAATTAAGTATATTTACGGTCAATTTAAAATGGAATTATAAAGATTTGGGTCACAAAAGTTGCAAAAAGGTGTAGAAAAGCGCAATCAAATCCGTCTTCCTGTTCAAATTTTTTCGAACTTTGTCTGTTTTTAGTGTTTTGGTTCTGCGACTATAGTAACAAGGCGTTGGAAAAATGAACCATTAGCAAATTTTCAATGTTAATAACACGCAGTTTTACAACAGGAAGTGTATAAGTAGGTGAACCGACTAAAATAAACACCGAGAATATATTGAAGTAATTCATAGTGAATATATATATGTTTAAAACACAACTCGTTATGAAGTATTTGTACTCGCGTACAGATTACAAAAGTACTTTTATAAAACAGAAGGTTCAAATGAGTGTTTTTTATTCTACAACTCCAAAATTATCAAATTTAGAGGTTAGAAACTATGATATCATTATATATCAATACCTATAAACTTAATTCCACCTTCAATATATTCAGAATTTTCAATATAATTGTATGTATGTCCTTCAAGCTAATATTCTATACACCTGCTTATAATTCACAATAACTAGCTTACCTCTTTTAACAAGATAATTATTAGTTATTGGAATTTTATACCTTTATTTAGTCAATGATGATGATACGCAATTTTATTTCAATTTAGTTTTGTAAAAAAATGCTGTACTTTTATGATACGGAATTTTTTTTTATATCGTTACCCCTATAAAAAAAGGGTTGAATGTAATAAAAATTGATTTAAGCGTAACACGTTGCTTAGGCATATGATTGCAATCAAAATTTGATACCTAAGTGATAGGTGATCATTAACTAAACTAGTTTTTTATTACTTTTAATTATTTTCAACTTGTGAAAGAAATGGTCTAAGAATTTTATTTAATTGAAAGTATATTCGATTACTTTGTCAAGTTAACTAAATTTTTTGAGATGGAAAAGTTAAAAAATATAGCATAGTCGGTTTGAAACCTAAAACTTAACAATTATTTATGAAAAGTATTTAATTTAAAATAAAGAAGTTTTATTTTATGAACGATTAATTGTCAATATTTTTTAGGTGTAGCTCTGATATAAAAATAAGTGGTCCATTAAGTGTTACAGTTTATGATTTTACATAAAAAAATAATTAATCCTTGTTATGTTTGCTACATTTTTTTTAACCAGATAATAAGTTATTGCTTAACTTTTCTCTTAAACATGTTTTTAAATTATAGTTCGATTAATCTTTAAAATATATAGTTATTAGCATAAATATCTTTTATAATAATCAAAAATAATAATCTTTAAAAAGATCAATGCAACATTTCGAATCCAAATACGGATAAAAATAATGTACTTAAATAAAAGAAATATTATGATAGATTTTATGAATTTTTTTATCTTTTTTGGTTAAAATTTCGTTTGAATCGCGCAGTACTTATACAAAAGGTTGATAAGAATAAAATGAAATAAATTTAAGCGGATTAAAATGAATAATCTTATAAATATTCAAATTTAAAATATCAAATTATTTTAATGTTTGGTTTTTTTTATAAGAATGGAGGTGTAATTTTTTTGTTTTGTATATCGCGCACTCCTATTTTTGTCATTTTTTGTGAATGTCATGGTTAAATTTTGACTTTAAGATTTTATTATTTAATGTCAAAGACATTTTGTTAAATAATTTATTGTGTAATATTAGAGACTTGATTATGTCATTTGCTTGTTTTTTACGTAATAAAAATTATTTAGTTTAGATTATTTCTTGAAGGCAGAAAAAAAGGGATTTGTTGTCTCAAACATTTTCTTTTACATTTTTAAAGAAAGGCAAACATTTACTTAACGTGAAAATAAATTTCCGGTTTCAAGAAATCCGATTTTCCTTTGTACAAATCATTTGAAAATTAAATTTCACATAAATGTATTAACTGTACTCTTACCAGAATTTTTAGAATTGTAAACTATTGAATCGATTTGAACTGAATACATACCTGAAAAATAAAAATTAAAATAAATTAGTTAATTTAAAAAAAGATTCAGACGACGTGCAGGAAAAAACGAAGGGAAATCAGAGAAAGAATTTAATTTTTTTAAGGAAAATGCTTTTTAAGAGATAACGAAAATAAAATTCGAATTAGATTATATCGTTTTCAATTGTATTGGATTGTGACTTTGAAACCGCAAGGAAGACTAAAATAATTTTAAAATAGTTCATTGCGCTTCCACCATAAAATCCAATAACTATTAACATTTGAAATATCACATAGTCCGGGCCACTAATGTCTCACCTAGATAAAAATAAACAATTTTACTTGTCAGTTTTAAGTAGCTTTTCCCAATAATTTGACCTTTTTGTGCAACTTCCGCAAAAATTATTTCAAGCATAAATTTTGCAAGTCATAACAATTAATGCATTACTATTTATAATTGAATACCCTGGCATACCTTTTTCAAAAAAAAGTCGTTTTGCCTTAAAAACAAAATGACGCATCTTTTGAAACAAATATAATCATAAATTAAAAAAAAAAATTCAATCTAGATTAAAATCTATAACCCAAATATTTATTTGAACAATATTCAGAAATCAATAATTTTTTTTTAATCTCCAAAAACCTGTCAATAAATCAAAATAATAAGAAAAAAAAAACGAAATGGCAAACATTGTACGAAATCAAACGGATATATTACGACCTTCACGAATTGTAAAATTATTATTTAAGAGACTGGTTTTTTGTTTTTATACATACCATGTATATGAAATATGCCAAGGTATACTAAGTTTAGTCTCAAGTTTGTAACGCATAAAAATATTGATGCTTTGAACAAAATTTTGGTGTAGATGTTCTAAAATCACCTAATTAGTCCATTTCCGGTTGTGTGTCTGTCTGTCGTCTGTCCGCCTGTCATCACGATTACTCCAAAACGAAAAGAGATATCAAACTGAAATTTTTATAGCGTGCTTAGGATGTAGAAAGTGAGGTCAAGTTCGTAAATGAGTAACATAGGTCAATTGAGTCTTGGGTCCGTAGGATTCTTCTTGTAAACCGTTAGAGATAGAACAAAAGTTTAAACGTAAAAAATGTTCCTAATCAAAAAATAAAAAAAATAAACAACTTTTGTTTGAAACATTTTTTCGTAAACATTACTGTTTACTCGCGAGAGCGCAAATCATGCGCAAATTATAAAGTATGTATTGTATTTGAATATCAGGTATATATGTGTGACATGTATGTATGTGTAATGTGACAGAGTAATCAACACTGTCTATACATGGTATTTCAACAATTAACTCAGTCAATTGTTCGTTTTCACTTGTTATTACTACGTTTGGAGTCACCATACTACAACTAAGAGAGTTGATTTGATCGGGTCCACAAACGCGATTGTCATTTGCATAACGTTTATTTTTCTATGTATTGGTTTGGCTCTATATATGTCCAATAATGGGCCGGTTTATATGTGTAGGTAATACACAATTATATTTATTTAAAAAAAAAAACTGGTTTGATAAAGAGCAATATATAGAATTCTATAAAGTAGTCTTTTTTTATCAATTTTATGGTATATTGTTTTATTTTTTTATTTTTATTTGGTTCGATTTTATTTATGGATTCTGTTCGATGTCCTCCTAGGGCAAAACATAAAGTAGATTGTGTATTGGTTTGTTTTTGTTTTTGTTTTTTTTTTATAGGGCCGTTATTTTAAATACAATGTATTTATATGGGGCCATTGTTTAATTTTTTTCTGCTTCGGTTTTTGTTGTAAAATGACTCATAAAATATATAATATGTAATATGATTAAATATGGAATTTCCATGACCACTTTTATATGAAATATTATTTTTGAGGTGAAACTCGTTATTGTTGTGGTTAGCCGTGGGTTTACCATAAGAATAACAGACGATTTCCCAGTAAGTTAAATTCTCGAAATAAAGTAAATTGTAAATTGGAGGGCGACATGTGCGATTAAATTCTTAATACGGGCTTTTTATATCATAGTGGATTTATTCTTCAAAAAAGCTAGATATTATTTATTTTTCGACAGACAGAATGCAACATTCAATCGATAAATACTGCTTTAATTGCAACGAAACATAAACTTATTTCTTTGCGACTTCATTAACTTTATTTTGTGTGGTATAAGATACTCTAAAGCAAGCATGGGCAAACGTGGCTTAGAGAAGTCGCTCATACTTCTGTATCTAAAATACGAGTAAGACAGTGACAATCTAGCCAGTGGCAAAAAAACACGAGTAAGACAGAGAGATAACATATTTTTCTACCTATCTCAATACTATAAGACAAACTGAGATAGGTAGAAGAGTCGTATAAAGTATAAAGAGTATAAAGAAACAGACAATAAAGTTTATGGCACACAATAAAGCTATAACAATGACTTCGACTTAAAATAACTCGCCCATGCCTGCTCTAAAAGAGTATCATTCATCTCATCTCGTAACATATATACAGTAAATAATCCATCTCACTTCGGAACATATCTCTTTTGCTAAAAGTCACTCAGAGCACAACAAAGTCAAAGTCTGCCCAGTTATGCGGCATAGGGCATAAAGCAATACGTGAATTTTTGACCGCAGTGAGAGAAGAAAAAAGTGATAGAAATGGTAGGAGTATAATAGTGATAAGTACAGCTATCAGCTTCGACTTCGACTAGCGGCGACTTTGCAACTCTATGGTATTTAACTCTATGATTATAAAGATAGGACAACATAAAGTACGGTGATTTTAATGGGATTGAATAAATAAACTACACCTTTTTAGCTTAGCTAGCGTTATTAAATAATTTTCTGTTTTACCTACGTTAAAAGGTTTACTCAATTTATTCATATGCAATAAAATATTCACGTGTTATATCGATTAGAGTTAAACACATCGAACCGTACACAGTATGGAGATTAAATTTCGTTAATTACGTCTTGAATATTATAAAAATATTTTTTTTACCCACAATCGCGTACATAAATTAAATTGTAAATAATATTAAATTTCATCAGCATACATTTTGATACTTGGAAGTAAATTCTTATTTTTTTCCGTTTTTATTTTTAGCAACTTAAGTAATTTAAAACGTTTTGCTAAAAATATTACATACACTTGATTGAGTTCTGCATTTTCGTTAATATTATTTTAATATTTTTATTTATAAAAAAAAAAAAATAACATCCTTTTTTTTTTGTTACGAAAGCTTTTAAAATATTCTACATGTATCATCATAAAAAAGTAATGTTTTATAAATATCGTTGTCAAGTGAAAACAATTTCCGGAATTATTATTTAAAATCTGTTATCTTGCATTTTGATTATTATATTCGTAGAATGAATCAACCAACAACAGCTACCACTGACAACTTTAATTTTTATAATAATTTAACCACAAGAATATTAAAATATTTTTAGTAAGAATAATTTAAAAATAAATTTTAAAAAATACAACAACAAAAATTATTATGTCAAACCAAAAGAATTTGTTAGAAAACTATTAATGTATTGTTTTTTTAATAATTTATGAGAGTTGTAATTCTATCTAAAAATCTTTAAAAAAAATACCACGTGATATCAATTGTTTTTGGGTACGATCCGATATTTAGATAAGAATTCATAAACACGGTAGCAATTTGTAACTAAATTCTAAGTAGCGTAGTTTTTGTAATATATTCAAAACATTTCAATTTTTTTTCTATAAGGAATAATTTTCTTATCATAGAAAGTACTGATTCAACAGAATTTTAAAAATAGTTCAATTATGCCTAGTTTTTATAAATTTTATTGATTTTTAACCACTCTAATCATAGTTTTTCTTTTGAGAAAGTTTTCATGGCTATTTTTAATTCAATTAATTTTAATCAATTTTTTCCATGAACAGTTTTTTTCAGGCAAACCTATGATATTATTTTCGTAATTATATTATCATTCTTCTGATACCAATTACAACCAGATCGGTGTAGATTTTTTTATACCATATAAACATAAAAATAAATTCGATATAGGTAACTACACCGATCTGTTAACCAACCGAAATTGGTATCAGAAGATAATTTACTTACAAAAATAATGGTATAGGCTTGCCTGAAAGAATTGATCCAAACACTTTTGAGGGTAATATGAGGAAAGTGGTCAGGAATTAAAGAGAGTGCATGAGGGAATGCAACAGATTCTCATTTAAACTTGCGGCTTCGGACGTTTTATTTAGGATGTACTATCCGTATAAACTGTCTCAAAAGCCATTGCGTTATTTTATATCATATTAAAATTCGTATTTCAAACTACGCGAATGGCAAAAATTACCTGTTTTGTTTTGAAAATAATTTATAATGAACCTATTTGTATATATTTTCAAAGGATCAAAATACAAAGACCGCGCAACTGCTTATTATTGAAGAATTGCCTTACAGCTATTACCACTAATAACTTTCATAGATGAAACAAACATTATAAAAAATATTTTTACCTAAAACAACCTGTCAATAAAATATTATTGGATATAAAATAAAATATAATTCGTGTCAACATAACAAGAAAATTATTAAAATAAAATTGATTGAAAAAATTTTTGATTTAAAACAGAGTTAAAATTCAGTTTTGATTAAAAAATACAATTTTTAAAAATAGTAATTTTCGATTTTCTACTTATAAAAACGAAAGAATCATTTTATAATAACCATTCAGTATTTTGTTTAATGCTTCGAAAATCACCCAAAGTCAACCTACCGTAAGTAAAGTTTGTTTCATTTAAACCAACAATTCGAAAGAATTTAGATATAGAAAATGTCAACTAAATAATTTATTATGATAGAAACTCTTCGTAGAACATAAAAAAAGGAATCTTTTTTTTTTTTCTGAAATAACTCGATTTATATACGATATATATTTTTTTATAGACTTATCTCTATATAAGAATACGTTAGAGCGTTCGTTTGTTATAGAAATTTATATATTTTTATGTAAATTGTATATATATATATATATAGGTATGGTATAACAATACAATTGGAGCTGCAAGAATAAAATTTGCATTGAAATAAGTGCACATAAATTTAAATTAACAATTAAGTGTTATAAGAATAAAATCTTTTTTAACAAGCTTGTTTGTATAAAATAATACATAAATCATAACGTTAAGGTAGTTTTGTCATAAATTCACTTTTTTAAGAATTTGATGAAATTAAAATATGGTATTGATATAGTAATCTACTCAAATAATCGCTTTCATTAAAGTTGTTAATATTTTCACAATTATTCTTTAAAAAAATTTAAAATCGGTTGGTCAATGTTGAAAAAATTCACTTTGGAATAACAGCGTCCAAACTGCCTAGTCTGTTTAATTTGAATACCTATATATTATAAATGTGAAAGTAGAATGTTTGTTTGTTTTAGTGATTTGAATAAAACGTGAAAATAATATAGCTCATACATCAGAATAACACATGATCTATAATTTATAAAGATACATTAAAAAAATTATATTTATTGTTTTGACATTTCATAAAACAGGGTGAAGAAGATACAATTTATGGACATCTGTTTTAATTTAAATATAAACTGATATCATTTTAACCCAAAAAAATATTTTATTATGTTTACATTTTTGACCAATTTGTTGAACAATCGTGTAAATTTGTGAGTTTTCGTCTGATCATAAATCTTTCATTTTACATTCTGAAAATTATTGCAGTACCATTTAATTAAAATTGTTTGAATTATTCACATAAATATCAATTGCTTTTTTCTCAAAATCGCTATAGTTTATTGGGTAGATGAGTGAATCTGTCACTTGAAACTGTAAAATTAATACTACAACAAAACTTGAAAATATGAAATTGATTTAAAAAATTTATTTAGCGTATGTTTCAAAGTCCAATACAACACACTGATCAACTTAATATTATGACAAGAATCCACAAACAATTTGTCATTTAAAAATGCTTTTTCTAAAAGTATCTAATAATTTAAAACTAAAAAAAAAAATAAAAATAAATTAACAAGTAAATTAGAACGTGATTGAAAACATTCTTAAATGTATATGACAGTAATTGAACTATAAAAATTGTAATAAAAATTCCTTCATTGTGTTTGTAATAGTAATACAGTTACAGATAGATTATAGACTACAAAATAATAACATGTAGTTGTTACATTAGAGTTACTTATTAAATAAATAGAACACAAATTGTTTTCAAGTACTGTAATTATAGTTTATCATCTTGCTACTATATATTATGTCCACATTTGACATTAATTTAAATTATTTCCAATATTTTTAGTCATATTTTCCATCGGGCAGCGTCTATTAAAGGAGCTGTTACAAGTCAATTGATTTTTTGAAAATTTTAAATGAGAAAGTTTTCTTAGTGACAGTAGAGGACATAAATTGATTTTTCAACGGGTTTTAAAGTATAGTTATTAATAATATTTAAGAATTGGTTATTATTATTATTATTATTTAAATGTAACACGTGTGTATGTATGTTTGTATGTATGTATATTTTTATTATTATTAATATAAATGGCAACCAACGTCCAGTTTTCTAAGAAATATATTTTATTATTTGTTAGCCACAAGCTGCATGCACTTATTATATTATTACAATGAA
Organism: Chrysoperla carnea; assembly: GCF_905475395.1. Lineage (NCBI taxonomy): Eukaryota > Metazoa > Arthropoda > Insecta > Neuroptera > Chrysopidae > Chrysoperla > Chrysoperla carnea. The sequence continues at coordinate 50,909,750 of NC_058339.1, forward strand.
TAAAAACGTCGTAATCAAAAGAGACTCATCACTAGGGTCATATTTCTCCCTCAGTAATTCTTCAATATAGACTTTTGTTTTCTCTTTTTCTAACGTCGAAAAAGCAGTGTTCCCAGCAGGGAATAAACCTCCAAATTGATGAAATCAATTTCCCACCCCCTTTAAAAACACTGATCTGCTTATTAAACAACCGTACATATAAAATTTCATCACATTTAAAAGTTAAAGAATGCTGCCAGAGGTAATTAAAAAAGGCCCTAGAGAGATTGAGAGATATTCCTTTCGTACCTTGATACATTATAAATGTAGCGTTTACTTTTTTTTATTTATAAGATTTTTGCATTTTCTCAAAATTAAATGGCTACCTGAATCGATTGAAAAAGTTTTAGTTTCCTAGGTAATCTAGATGTCGGTTTTTGGCGTCTGTTGCAGTCTTTTTGGTTTTAACTTCCAACCAGCAAACAAATATCGTGCGATAAGGAACATAATTACAAAAAAATTTACATGATTTACAAATATTTTCGAAACGTAAATAGACATGTATTTTCCAAATCCTTAAAAGTTGTACTAGAGGCTACAACCTTCTTTGATGATATTACACTCCAACAGTTGCTGTTGACGATCAGAGTGCATAAGTTTATATTTTCGTGGAAAGTATGATAAAAAAAAAACCATAATGTGGACTGTGGTGCTATACTAGTGTAGAAGTATAAATTGTCTGTACTGAGTATAAGTAGTGTTGTGGGTTTTTAAATACATGACACATACAGAACACAGAATCAGTTTTATGTTGGTGTCTGTTCTGTTTAATATCCCACACAAAAAATTATTTTAAATACTGTAATTCTGTACATTTTCAAACCGTATGTGCATTAGATTTTAAATATTATCGATTTCATAAAATATAATCAAATTTGACCATGAAAAGATTTAAATACAATCAAAAAATGGTTATAATGACATCGGTTATAATGAAGTACCGATAAAAAATGAAAGGTTGAATCCCTATATAAACTCATACGTGAATGTATCTACATAAGGTTTATAGCGAGTATCGGTTATAACGATGAAATTTGTTGGTCCCTTCAATGTAGTTATTAAACCTATTTTGAATGTACTCACAAAATTTCAAATGATTGTATATTTTGCCACAAACAATAGATGACCACAGGCAGTTCAGGATTTTCGCACGCAAATGGTTATTTCAACAGCGGAAAATAGATTTGGTGTATGAAAAATTAGCTATTTGTAGTTAATTATTATTATTATCGTATTAATAAATTATTATTGTATTAAACAATAGACTTGTTGATTAAACTTTTTTTATTACCTCAGGGGAAGAATTCTCACTGCACGGACAGAGAAGTGGTGTTGATTTTTGAAAATCTTTAAAAGTACGCAAAATATGAACGTTTAAAATTCCTAATGAAACAAAGAGGAAGATATATATTAGTGACGTCACTGTCCGATATTATCAAAGAGATACATTTAAAATACATATAAAACTTTTTTTTGTTAAAAGGAGATGGGAAATCAATCTTTGAATGCTTAAAATTTTTTTCATCTGTCACTGATCAACGGTTGCAAAATATTTTGTCCCATATATGGGACAAAAGTTATTATGAGGTTAATATAAAAGCACAGGAAACTCTTCCCAGCGGAATATTTATCAAAGGAACATATTTCACAGATTCTCCATCAAGTTTATAATTGCTTTATGATTTTGCTTTCATAAAGCAAAGTACATAAAATTTCAAAATGATAAAAAAAATTACATATTTATCGTTAAACAAAGTAATTTTTCGCAACATTAACGATTAAATATTAACCATAGTAAATCGTTAATAATTTTTTTTAAAGCCGTGGACCATAAAAAATTGTAATTAAGATATCGACAAAAATAATATATCTACTACTTAAATTCATTTCAATATAAATTTGAAAATTTTAATGGAAATATTATTATAACTTTTTAAAACATTAGTTTAGTTCAAAGACATTTTATACATATATACAGTTGCCACTTATAGTTTTTGAAAAAAAAAAGTTCTTATATGATAAAACAAGAACAAGTTTTTCAAAATGAAAAAAAGGCATTATTGAAGTACGTACTTCTTATGTATTATACTTGTACATAGATAGTTGTTACTTCTCTTGTGGTATACCAGTGTTTATTCTTTTATAAACTTTCAAGTCTTCAAATAGATAAATCTAACTTTTATACTTCTAAAGTGTACACTTTTTAATATATAGAATTGTATCTGTAGTTCTGTTAAGCTTATTCTTATATTGTTTTTAATTTAAGGTTATTCGATATAAGTTGTACAAATTCGGTTTTCTATATTTTAGTAAGGGTAAGTATGTTCTATCAAGAACACAAGTATCTTGAATCACCTTGTAGTATTTCGACAAATATTTTTATTTACTGGAGCGATGTTAATTAATTGATTTTGTCAGATGCAGGTAGGCTGATGATTGATTGTCAACGTGATTTATTGTTAACAATTTATTTGCTAAAAAATTAAAAAAATTTTGATTCTTCATAAAGTCTATTTACTCACATATTGTTAACCGACTTCAAACAAAAAAGGAGGAAGTTATCAATTCGACTGTATTTTTTGTGTGTGTGTGTGTGTTATCTTCGAACTTTTGACTTGGTGATCCGATTTTGATGATTCTTTATCTATTTGAAAGCTGATGCTTTGGTCCAGTTCTACCAACGGCATCCATGAGAAAACCATAAAATTATTAAATTTGCATTAAGTATATGCACGACAAGAGGACGAATAACTCAATATCACACCAATCGATTTCGATGATTTAAATCGAAAATCGAATAGCCTTAAGTTTTGGAAGCAATAGTATAAAATATAAAGGAACTAAACACACAGTAGGAATGTACATTTTATGAAACAACATAAATGCAACGTATTGTTCACATTGCGTGTTACATTTGGAATGGAATTTTACAACCATAGAAATAATATGAATATTTAAATAAATTAGAGTAGAATTAGTCATATTACAAGAATATTTGCATGAAATCTTAGGTTCTTTCTTATAAGTGCTATATTTTTAGCTAAAAATGAGAATGAAACATATTCTTTTCAAAAATTGGATTTAATTAAAATTTTTTCATAATTTGAATAATTTTGTGTGTTCTATTCAAAACTAAAATGATCAAAAACGCAAATTTAATTGATTGTATGGTGTTAAAACTAGAAAAAATTGAAGGATCTGTTTGTACCTGCCTGAAACATCATAGTTGAGACGTAGGTTCTTTATTTTTTCACTCGTTCGAAGTTTGATTTTTTTATGGAGATATAGGTATTGGGGTAAATAATTTTCAGCCGTGGTAAAAGTAAGGTTGAGTCAGGCCTAAGAGAAGTACAGAATAACCGTAATAAGCGTTTATAAATGATGCTATTTTTGTGGAAAATAGAAGATATAATAGAGTAAGAACGACTGGAACTAGCTGTTTTCAGATGAAATCTGGGGCCAACATTCAACTAACGTTCGTTAAAGAATGGTCGGTAGCTTATTCTTGTTTTAAAGCTTTTACTTATCAATTCCATATGCTCTCATATCAATTCCATAGACTTAATATTATTAGTGTTCAGCAGGTAAGAGCAAAATCTATTTCTGATTACCAGGATGTGACTTTTTAACGTAATTCCTAAGTAATTTATTCTACTTTTACAATTTATTTGACTATAAATTTCCAGTCGGTAATATTAAAAACAAATTCAAAATCAAGGTTTGTTTTTATCATAACTTATTGATTTATGTTGAGTCATATCAACTAATTTCATTCAATTTTTTATTCAAAATTTGTATATGCAATAAAAAGATTTATATTAAGATCACAATGATAAATATTAATTCGATCTAATCCACGTGCCACACCTTAGGTACGTACAACTTACAACAAGAAATTAAACTTCACAAAGACGTTTTTTTTTTCTTACATGAAAATAAAAAAAAATTTAAATAATATATAATTTGATAAATATTCAAAAATCTTTCTTGCTTATTTTTTTTATTATTATTATATATACTAAATAATAATAGCATTAATAAAATAAAAAAATGTACATAAAATTTAGCATGTAACTTATTTTTAATAATACATTTAGTCGCCTCTAGCTTACTGAAAAATATTTTATGGTTTATTTTATAAAATAAAAATAAAAATCACTTATATTGTGACTATTATTAAGTGTAGGCTTGCTCTATGCATATCATATGATAGGTATTATAATGTTTGTACTGTGATGCATCAAATTTTAAATGTTATGTAAAACAAGCACCATTTCTTTTCCTTAAAATAATTCCATCTGTAATGGTATAAAATTAAGCAACGTCCCGCCACCAACAAGTTTATATCAAGATGGTTGAATTTCTTATTGAAATTTTATAGGTACGTCAGGCAATTGAGGGATGTTACGTTTAATACCTTTACTAGCACATTCCCGAAAGAACATGCGGAGCAGTCTTTGGGTACTGCCGATAGAAGAGAAACTAAGTAAGTCGTGAATTGTATAAATACACATACATACAGAGTATACAATAGCTATTCACAATTCTAGATAAATATGGTGGGAGCGCAAATAAATACATGATGTAATGTAATATATTATTTATATGCATGATGACGCGAGTTCCGCATGATTTTTGTTCACCCAAAAAATGCTAAACGTGCCAAAAGAAGTTTTCACTTCAAAAAACTGCGAAAATTGCAGATTTTGAAATCATTTTTAGAAAAATTTTTTCAAAATTATTTTTTCAATGTCGTTTTAGTTACGTCCTTTTAGCAATATAAAGTATAATAACCAGACAATTGTGCCGTTACTAACACCGTTTTATAACTGAAGAAAGTAAATGTAACTTGCCAGATAGAAGTTCAATCGTTTGCTCTGGTGTATTCGAATTATCCAGAAAATTCAATAATTTTCACTAATGATTGAAAATGCGTTAAAGAGTGTTCTTAAATGTTGCATATTGTTCGAGAATGATCTTTGCTCGAAGATCACCGGACATTTGGAACAAATATTCATAATTTTCGAATGACATTGTATTTGATATCAAATGAACTGGTTCTACCCACAATATTATATGAAAATATATGCTTCTATCAATTTAACTGTTGCACTTATACCTTATGGTTTACGTTTGTTTATTATACAATATAACGAATGTTTTGTTTATCTTATTGTGTCTGTCTGTCTGTCTGTAAGTTTGTCTTGTGTGTGTATGTCTGACATTAAAAATATGTACGGTGTTCCAACATTATATATAAAAACAACAATATATAAATATCAGAGAGTACGCCCTTTGTATATCCACCAACACAAGACAACAATGCTGTAAATTTTCGAGTTAAATAAAATTATTTTTGTATTGTCATTTAGAAAAACATTCAACTTATTATAAATGATCTTATGGACGCAAATTCATTCGGCAGAACTTATTAAAGGCGATTATTTATATAATTTGCATGTTCGATTGTATAAATGTCTCAAAAAAGAGGGCCAAATTTTAATCTTGTATTGGAATTGAAATGCGATTTTCGAAGTTTCTAACACCAAACTTATGAAGTATTGACCACTCAATTGACTATTAAAAGTAATTGGATTTGCCGACTATCCAAATACGTAAAATGAGACGAAATGCAGCAATGAGATTGTATAATTATATAATTAGCACGCCAGGGTAAACAAAATCCTAATATTTATATGCTCAGGGCCTCCAAAAATAAAAACGCAGCCCCGGGAGCAACATTATAGAAGAATTATGTTTTTAAAACTGTATATACGTATAAAGCATCTATAAAAGTATCTAAGAAATGGCTTCAGAAATAATTAACATTAGTAAAATAAAAATATGTCCTTTGTTTTAACAGTTCCTTATTAGATGACATATAAAATAATTATAAGAATAATGTAATATAATAAAATAATTTTTATTATTTTGCTAAATGACATTTTACAGTTTTATTCTTTAATGAAAATTACTTAATAATAAATTATTAATTAATTTTTATTACTTAAACAATTTTATTAATTAATTATTAATTTTTATCGTATAATAAATCAGGTAATATTTCCGGCTAGAGCCTTTGCGTTTATCTACAACTTTTAAATAGTAAATAATCAATATTAAATAATATCCAAAAAGAAAAAAAATTAAATCACAATGATTATTTAATTTATCATCAAATGTTTTATTATACCTTTTTTGTAATTTGTTATTGGCAGCCCTTTTCATGGCTTCATTAATGTGGCTTATTTATAGAAAAATAACAAGATTGAAAGTCAGTTTACGGATATTCTATCTTACATAAAAATTTAAAATAAAATTGGTAGAATATAATCTCAATTTTAATTCGATTCTCTTGAGATTTGAATGAGTCATATTATGATGGTACACTTAAATATTAATTGTGATGAAATTGGGTCGTATAGTCTGTCGTTGAAATTGGTAGTAAATTCAAGTTTTTTAAATTAAATTTTACCCTTAAACTTACTGTGAAACATATTCTAAGTGAGTGTACTAAAACAAAAGTAAAATTTAAGTGCTATGGTGAAACAAACCTAAATATAAACCATTTACTCAGAGATAACGAGAATGCGACACAACTACTCTTTAAAGTTCTGAAAGACCTTAATCTTTACAATTTAATTTAACAAACCATTTACACCCTGTACAACTTACAATGAATACTTCAGACACTCGTGTTGATAGCCTTAGCAGCTAAACACAAAAAAAAAAAAAAAAAAAAATTTTACCAAAAAAAAAATTTATTATGTAAACACACAAATAAATACTCATAGGTTTATTATATGCCTCTATATTTAACACACTAATATAGTAAAGTAGCATATTGTGTATTCCCTTATACGTGGAATCGAAACGTGAGTTGCGTTGCGGTCACCTTCTTTATTTTGCACACCAGCAAAAACAAAAACAAACCGTACTACTTGTTACACATATAAGGAAATCACTATATTATTTTTCTATATAAAATAAACAACTTACACCGAACAGAAAAACAGAACAGATTTGACATTTCTATAGGGTTTTTAAAAAACAATAAACAATTTTAGGTTTTTTTGCTTTTTATGTTTTACCTACTCATAGTCATAATCGATAACAATAGACTCGAAGTGTACACTTTTCACCTGTTTTTTCTGCCGATAATAAAACTTTATAAAATTTATGAAACTACAGTAGGGTCTCGATAATCGAAAACGTCAAGTAATTGGATTGATTATTTTAACTTCTTGAATCTTCAACATTTAAATAAATATTAATTGATTTTATCTTTCTAGAACGAAACCCGATTTTAATCTAAACGTAAGGAATAAAACTTTACACAGGTATCGTTAGCAGTTAACTGACTATTAAATATTTTAATGAGATTTTTACTGGTAATCAGTATTTAGAATATTCAAGAACTAGGTTCTTGATTATAGGTATTAAAATGCATAAAATAATTTTATTGTTTCTATTGAAATGAATTGAAAGTCAAACATATGAACTCAGTCATTTACAATAAAACTGCATTAACTTCAGAAATTCTATACATTCCACAAGGTAGAAATAATATGCCAAGAGCCAAGCCTGTCAAATTTTGATCGCAAATTGGACCTAGTGGCATTAGTATATACATTTCGATAGAGTATGCCATTTAACATATTTACTCTACTCTTAGTCGAATGTCCTCAAATGATGGCTTTAAAAGCTATGCATCTTTCAAAAACTACCATTGTATACTATATTTTGAACCACGTTTAAAATATCCCAGAAAATTCCAGAAATAATAACTTTTTTTTTACCTTTCGAATCAACTGATACAGCTGAAAAAACTGTTCCAAGAAGATTTGCGAGGTGATTTAAGCAGTTAATTAGATTATGTTAAGAAAAACACATCTAAAAAGTAAAAAATTATATATTAATTGTACAAAAAACTACACTTAGTACATGTATGAAAGATTAAAAGGTTAAGTATCAATATTTTTTTGAGACATATAATTGAAATTCTTAGAAGTTGAATCATTTTAAATTATATAAAATCAATAAATAAAGTCATTCTCTTTATCGTTTTTTTTTTTTTTTTTTTGGTGTGGTATCATTTAAGAAGTAGTATCATCATTCTATATCGTTCATATTGAATCCACTTGAAAAACCATTAATATCAATATAAAAAATATAAAAAAAATAATATATATTTAATATCAAAGAATTATTTAAAAAAAAAGCTCATCCGATGTGTCATATCCTTGAATTGCTCAAAATTACAACGCCTAGAAGATTGTATTTCTCAGTCTCTCATTATTCATGCACTAGACTCAAATAACAGTCAACAAAAATACTTTAAGAAATGTTTTGTTTTTGAAAAAAGTTATAAGCCAACTTTGAAAATATAGTGAAAAAAATATTTTTTGAACTCTTAACATTCATGTGCTGGATAAATCATTAGTATATGGTAAATTTTTCAACGGGTATCATACATCATTCATATAATGTATAATCGTTTTAATATTTTGTCGTTTTGATGTACCTCTAATGGTCATTCTCATTTACTATATAAAACAGATTGCCCTGTTTTGTTTAGTGGGATATTTTTTTTTAAACAGATAACTGAAGCGTATTTTGAAAAATTTGAAATTTAACATTAACCTCTTTCGTTATTTTTGAAGAAAACAAAATTTACAATATCTTAATTTTGCATGCTACATTTAAAATACTACAAAAATTTCTTCAATAATCGAGCCTAAAATGCATTTCATATATGAGCCAATATATTTTTGTATTCCAGTACAATATTTCGTATCTACATTTTTTAATGTAAAAAGTTTTATACGTGTCTCACTTTACAAAAGAATATATTTCAATTTTAATGTTTAATGTCGCAACTGAATTTTGATTTTAAAGGAATATTTTTTATTTTTGCACTGTTAAAGTGTCAACTATACTATTTTAACAAAATTTTACGTGCAGTTATTAAAGTGTCAAACTGTAGGAAGAACAACTTTAGCTTTAATAAATATATTTTTATTCATTCTTAAGAAAAAAAATTTATGGTAATTGATTTGTAGAAACAAAATTTTTAGTACAAAAAAAAATTCATTTTCTAATCGCTGTTATCTAAACATTATGCCAAAACAACGAAATTTATTTTTATTGCTAAAATATTAATTCAAACAAATAAAAATCCGTTAATATTATTTCAAATTTATGATTCAATTCAATTTTTCGATACAACATAAACACAAATCAAAGATCATTAATTTCTGGCACCCGCTAATGTTATGGTAATTTAATGACATTTACATTGATTGATACCACCTTTTTATTCTTAGATAACCAATTTCAAAATTTTATTAGATTATATATTTTTAATATTTAAAACACTGTATAGTACTTTCATTATCAATATATGGAATATATAATTGTATTTATATTATACGTTGAGTGCAGAACAGAGCCAGCGCTTGAGGTGGCAAATTTACTAACTATCTTTAGATTTTTATGCGCGTTGGCTAAGTTAGCTATAATTTTAAACACCATGATGTTAGTCGATAAACGAAATGTCACTCACAATTGAGAACAGGCAGATAACAGACTGTTATCTAAAGAATTCTTTTTTTAAAGTCATAGTATTAAGGAATATTGAAACTACAAAAATAACAAAAATATTGTTTTTGAATTTTTTCGGACGCAATGATTACAAATTGGAAAGTATTCTTAAAAATTTTGTTTCAATAATAAACTAGTAATTAAACATAAAAGATAATAGTATAATATTTAAACTAAGAAAATTAATAATAATTAATAAAATGAATAAATTGTAACATTATAAATTTAGCCGGTGATTTTTTCGGTTCTGCACGCAACGACTAAAGAAAACAGTTATAAAATTGTAAATAATATATTTAAAAATAATAATAATAATAATATTATAATGAAATATCTATCAAAATAGATAATATGCTAAGAAAAAGACATGTTTGTTATAATGTAGGCGTACTATTTCATGTATTATTAATACCGTACAAAGTCACAACACTATTAGAAATTATAGTTCGTTTCATAGATTAGGTCTTTGAATGACGATATAATATTATAACAGCAGCTGATAACTTTTAACTACTCTAACTTTTAAACTATTCTAACTTTTAACTGTGCTAACTTTTGAATATTCTTGTTCTCTTATGGTTTAAAAGATCCAGTTATGACAAAATCGTTTAGCCTATTTCACTCGTTCTCGAATAACGAAGGTATCTTTTTAAGATTAAATAAATTTGTAGAGTTCTTACCCTTTTTGTCATCTCACTTTAATTAGAACAGAAATTTGAACTACTGTTATGAAAGCTATGTCTTTTTCAACGAATTTTATCCTTCAGGAAAATGATCATATATGGGGACTCCTCTATCGGTGGACCAGGGAAATTTTTTTATTCTGTGACAAGCTTAGAATTAATTAATATTCGTTAAAACAAAGATAATGATATAGAAAAAAAAACATTTGGTCCGACACCAGAAAGAACGTAATATCGAACAACGAAATTTTAAGACATTTCTTTGAGACAAGCTCTCGAATCTCTTTGCTTAATAAAATTCAAAGCTGTCAAAATGAATCCTGGTCCCAGTTTTGTTGGTAAATCATTACCAAATTATCTAGATCATCATTGGATTTTGATTTTTGTAATTATATTAATTTAATATTGCCGATAATTATCTTGTTTTCAAATATTTTAGTATTTTTAGTAAAAGGTATAAGATGAATATTAAATCAAGAATAAATCTATGACATGAGCTGTATATTCTAATACAGGTTTTGAAACGAACATTTGAAGGTTGAATAGCCTCAACAGATAATAATAATTATTATTATGACTTATATGATAACACTCATATGATAGGTTCCTGGGCTATTTAACAATATTGGTTACCTAAAGGTTCTTTTAGTCTGTTCTGTTCTATTGTGGGTGAACTTTTTATTATTATCAGGCTCATATAACACACACACACACACATACATATACACACATTCATATATGAACTATTTGATTCTTATCTATTAATGGATTTTTATTACAGTGTAACTATTTATGAGTGCGGGCGAAGAGTTTTTAATGGGTTTGTCACTCACAATGTAACACAAAAATTGACTTTAACTATTTTAAATGTAGTTTTTTTTTAAACGACTTCGAAATAAGGAAGAAGTAAATGATGTCCCGAGACGAAAGTAGCATGATTCTGTTATTTTATGAACCTGAAAATGTCTTAAATTAATTTGTTGTTATTTCCACTGAAAATGACTTGACTATTTTGTGATAAGTAGAGTTTTACTAATAAAAAATGTGTAAAGATAGAAAGATCATCTGTTTCTAGAATATTAATCGGAAGCCAGGATTCTAACGTTCACAAGCCTCGTCTCCAGAGCGGTGGAAAATAGCCTACATACGAAGTAAGTTACCAACTACGCTTGTATACGTTTTCTGCAGTTTTTCTCCACGAATTTCATGAATAGTGGAATAGTTTCTATCCAAAATTTGGATTCAACTGCCCAACGAATCATAACCATCATAAACTCCCCCTGTGCATATCCCCATCATGAACAAATCAAAGTAAAAAATCAAATCTGTACAGAATGTCCAAGCAAGTCGCCCTCTGTAGATTTTGAAACGGATTATGTTGGCAATTTTTTTCGGAAGATTTATATGTATAGTATATCGTAATGTAAAGCATGGGAAGCCGTACCGGCTCGCTAGTAAACGATAAAAATAATAATAGGGGTGGTCTGTATTAATTTGGCAAAAGACGAAGATAAAACCCAATTATTGTTAGATAGAATCCCACTTTACTTGTAATTTTACCAAAATATGTAATGTTTTGAGCTAGGACTGTCATCCATGATTATTTGAAGTTGATTCGATTTGTCTTCTTAAAAAGTAACAAGATTTTGTATTTTTTTCAAAACATGTTCCTTATTTATTTTTATTTACAATCATTATTACATTTTATTATTTAAAAAATAAAAAATAAAACTATGGTCATAAATTTATCACGTCAATAAATAAATATTTTCAATTATGTATGTTTCGTTTTATTTCAAAGTGTTTAGGAATATAATTGATGTTTATAAATAAAGTGTCAATTATTATATTGTAATTGCTTTTTTCGATTTAAAAAGAAAACAAAATAGATGTTTAAAAATTCACATAAATTATCATAAATTTATTGGAAATATTAAAATATTTATTTTTTATTATTTTTCAAAAAAAAAAATTTGTCAAATCGATTTATTTTATGAACAAAATTTTCAGGGAGAATTTAAATATATGGTTTATCAACTTAGTAATGAAGGTATTAATTAATCAATTAAGTTATTGGCAGAAAATTTAATTTATTAAATTGTCAAACCATATCCATACAATGTTATTTCAAAAATTAAGTTCATCTTTGCAATAGGGGATAATCCTGACGTCGAATTGGCCATATTACCCCTAGTAAAATACAATTTTAACAAAAAGAAAACCGACTCCAAAAAAAAACTTTTCCAAAACAAATTAATATGCACTAAAAAGTACAAAAAAAAACGATATGACGTCACTAGTGAGTATCTTATTCTTTGTTTAATTAGGAATTTTAAACGTTCATACCTTGCATAAGTCTTTCAAAATTTTTTTCAGTAAAATTGTCACAGAAATGCTTGTTCTTGAAAATTTAAACGATTTCCTTGAACAAAAAAATCGTTTTGTTTTTTGTTTATCATCAGAATGAAATGTACTTATTCTAAAAAATTTTCCAAGAACAACAGTTTGATCTAAGCATATTATAAATAAAACAAATAAAAAATAACTAGTTTAGAAAAATACAATTACCGCAGTAAGCAGTCGAATGATATTCATCTCAAAACACAAAAATATTAATATAAAAATGAATTACTTAATTCTAAGAATATAAAAGCGTTTTTTTTTTTTTTTTTTTTTCAACAAAATATAATCTATATTATTATCAAAAGAGACTAAGAAATAAGTATTCCACTTTTAATGTAGGTAATATATATATTTATACTCTTCGACGAGCGACGACTATTGTCTTTTAGAAATATAATTTTAAAAAAAAGTATATGCAGTTAAATGCGTGGTGGAATTACATTCTCAGCTCGACGCGACGTGTAATATACATTCTCTTAAAATATATAAAATAACAATGACACAACGTGTGGCCTGTTTATTTCCATTTTAATGTCACCACACCCCACTCTTTAATTTAGTTTTCTTTATAGATAAAGAAATTAAATTTCAAGTATGAAGATAAAAAAAAATTGTGGTCCAGTAATTCCTTACCACAACCTAACACGTTATGCTTTATTTTCAGACATTAACACCACAATTTCATTTTTCTGTTTCAATTATACACATAAATAGAAAACAAGTTTCCCCTGATAGTCAGATTCTGAGCTGGAAAATACTCTATTGGATTTTGTCATGGATTGTTTTGAAGTATGAGGCTTCTGACAACAAGTCTGTGGTCACTCACGCCCTGAGGGAAAAAATTCAGATCTGCATCACCACTATTCAGCTACATTTATACAAAAGGGTTATGGAAAATTTCGACAAAAACTTCTATTAAAAAACTTTTAATTAAAAAACTTTGATTTCAATCAAAATTACTTTTTGCGTTAGTTGTGGGACACAATTTATTTTTAACAACACTATACTTGATTAATTTTACCGAGATCAACTTTGAAAAAAACAAAATACGTTTTTAAAGCACATAGTATGAACAATATGATATAAGTGGTTCGATCTTTCAATTCTGCTTTCAAATAACTTATATTTTACTAAACTATAAATTCGAATCAATCAAATTACACTCTTAGACTCGAAAACACACTTTGAAGATTCCATGATTGGCTTCGGTAAACGAACTCATGTATAGTTACAGTATCCTAAAGTTTATGTTACAATAATATTTTTTTGATATAACTTTACCTACATTAAAAATGATATAATCAAAAGAATAATATCAGAAATATTTTTGTTATTGTTATTTTAAAGTCTTAAAAAAAATAACAAACCAAACAAAAGTTGTTATTAATATGTAATTAAAGATGTAAATAACATGTCATTATTGCTTTATGATATGTTCAACACTCGTATATAAATTAAAGATTCCTATTGTCTTTTTCATTTTATGAAGTTATTTATTCATTTAATGTCACATTGTTTACTTGATTGTCTGACAATTATAGACACTATTTTTAGTATAATATAAAAATATAAATGATTTTTTTTTTACCAATTCTTTACATATTTGATTTATGAAGTCGAACGCTAGTTTGAATATCAAAGCTGCCTTGTTTGAATTATAAAATTTGAATTTCCACTTTAAATCAGTCAGATGAAAGCGTTGGCAAAATAATCATAAGTAATATGCATCCTTGCTTGTAGTTGAATAAAATATATCAAAGTTTATAATAATACACCGCAGGAAATTTACAGAAATAGAATATTATAATATCTTTGAAAAAATACTTCAAGTGTTGATTTTCCTAATAAAAAGACACAAAAAAATGTATTTCAGTAAAGAAATTTGAGTAACAAAATCAACCAACAATTTCCAGAATAATATCAATACACCATACTGAGTTATAAATGATGATACGTCTTTCAATAAGAAACTCATAGCTACAAAAAAAAAAACGACCAGCTTCCAACCTTTCATATCAAATATCATAACCAATTTAAATAAGTAATGTTACTGTCAGTCAATAAATATGTAACTTTATTTATAAAAAAACAAAAAAAATTATAATATCATTTAAAGACTCCAAAGATTATGGTGAACTCTTTAAATTTTAATCATAACATGTAAGAACAATAAAATATGTTCTTGTATCAAACCAAAGAAAAAAAAATAGAATTTTCTGAATTTAAATGATATAAATATGTGTAGTATTGGAGTATTGGGACCTCAATGCTCAGTGCGACTCCAAAAAAACAACCACTTTAATGATACATAATTCAAAATCAAAATTGTATTTCCAGCTGTGTTTTGTATGTTTGTGTCTTGTGTATAAAAGGTCTCTATATACATACACCACAAAACAATGCACAATATTGTTTAGAGTAGAAAAAAATTCTATAATGGAACGACGAATTGTATTTTATGGATGTGTATGTCCCTGACTGTGTCTCCACACAATATATGATATTTATTTCAATAATCAAATATCGAGGTGGAATTTATATGGATTACAGAATTGTTTTATTTAGAACAGAAACATTGGTAACAATATTTAGTTTGTTTTCGAAACAAGCTGTGGTGAGCAAAAAAATAGCTAAGCAAAGAATCTTGATTACGTAAAAATATCTTTTAATATTCCCCTAAATTTCCTAATAGACCCGTTAAAATGTTCCTGGGCGTAAAATTGCAGGTTGGCTGATGGGTAACCCGGTAGGATATTGTTTAAACTAATTTTTTTTTAACAAATAAATAATATTGACCGAATCGCTGCGGAAAAAATTTTATCATAGAATTGGGATCAAATTAAACCAAAAAACGTTTCTAAACTTTTTCTTTAAACCCTCCAGTTTTCGAGTTATAAATTGGGAATATTCATGTGTTTTTTTTTAATTTTTAATTGTTTACACCGTTATAACAAAGTAAAAAATATAAATACTGCTTAAAAATTCTGTATTTAAGGGTAAAAAAATATTTAAAATACATTATAATTTTGAGATATTCAAACGCAGTTTTTTAGCGCTCTCTGTTGATGACGTATAAGTACGTGATCTGTCAATTGGTGAACACGGAATTTACACTCGTTATTATTAAGTTATCTAATAAAAAGCCGTAGAGTTGTATAATTTAATGAAATACCATATAAAATGTAAGTAATTAATACCATACAGTATGTCAACAAATTTGACAAACCCGTACTATGATGTCACGTCCGTATAAAAATTTGAATTTCCTTTTTAGAAATTTTTAAATGCCCTCACTGAATTTGTACTTTTATTAATTAACTTTAAGTAATTAAAAAGATATTAATTACTAAAAAAAATGGTTTAGTTGAAATTTCCAGTCATTAAAGTTACGGAAGACAAATATTTGAACCAAATTTAAATGTCATGAATATTCCCTATTCGTAAAATTTGAAAAACACTATAAATCGAAACCTCCTGGTTTTTATTGAGTCTAGATCATTTACTGAATCTATTACCTTGAAATTCAAAGAAATATGATTCGTTTCAACTATTTTAGCAAAATTAAATTGCTGCGGTAAATCTTTTTCAAACAAAAATTAAATTTTTTCTTATTTTAAACACATATAAATGTGAGTAGCATTTTAACCTATTCATACAAATTTTACATTAAAATTGGTTATTATTACCAGGTAAATATAATAATAAAACTCATTAAAAAAATATCATTAATTTCTTTTAATTCATTTTTTTTTAATTAACACTAACATGTTTTGTAAATATTATGTATTTTCAATTAACACTAAATTTAACAGGTAAATAGTTAAAATCGGATGATCCATTTGAGACGAAGAAGAGAAATAAATACACAGAAAAAAATTATTTATCTCTAAACCAAAATTGAATACATATTTGAGTGACTTTGCTAGAATTTGATGATACGTTTTTTTTTTTTGTGGATGAACAATAAACAAGCTTGTTTATTGTATTTATTGTATGTATGAGCCACATATAAATTGCTTTTTACTGATGTTTTGTTAATACTTAAGTTATTACTCAGCATATATGTTTGGTTTTTTCTTTCTATTTTACCTCATCAAAGTAAATCAAAGAGAATGCTTGTTGTGTATGTGTGAAGATTAAACATGTAATGACAAAGTACTTAACTTTGATTTAACTTTTTTTTAAATAAAATTATTTAAATTTTTCAATATATTCATAAAAGGTTAGTGACTACTTTTTTTATACTTGACAAAAATTGACATTTCAATTATAAAATATGTTAAATACACATGGATGATGTGAATACAATGTATCTTTTAAACTAGCAATTTTTTGAAATACCATGCCATTGAGTGTTACCTCATTCGAGGGACACTAAGACTTTAATTAAAATCTTCCTACGTCTACAGGTTTTATTAGTAGTAGTAATAATAATCAAAATAATTAATAGTATCATTTGTACACGTTGGGATAAATTAAAAAATGTATTTTGACATAGGACATTCATTTGTTTTTAATGATAAAAATACTTTAATACATACTTTTTTCTTTACAAACATTTAAATAACTTGTTAGAAACGACTAATTAATTTCTTTAAGTGATTGATAATTTTGTCAATAATGTAACTGTCTTAAGTCTCACAAATCTAATTTTTTTTGCTCAACAAATAGCAGAAATACTTGATTACCCTTTAGATATTATATTACCTGTGATACCCTTTGTTACATGGGTAAGTTGTTGGGACATGTAAGGACATGTTTATCAACACAATTTTCTAATACTATTCTTTAATCTTTTGTTAACTGGTTATGGTTTCATAAGGTAAGCGTTTTTAGAAGTAAAAGTACAGATAAGCTGCAAGTTGATTTATGAAAGGTAATTTAATTTTTGTTTAACTTCATGTAAAATTATTTTAATTGCTATGAATGAGTCAGAATACCGGAACATTGTTATCAATACAGTTCAATTTGTTTTTAAATTGACATTGGCGCCACGATTTTAAAATCTTTAAAAATAACATTGAAGCATATTATTTCGATTTATTTAATTTTTTTTTTTTCAAAATAAAATAATTTAAACTTTCACAAATTATTTGCAAAGATAAGAAAATAAAATTTGTACAATAATAATTGTGTACGGAACAACTTCACTCACATACATACATACTTACAAGAAGTTTTTACATTTTGTTATTGTACGTATTTACATGAAAGATTACCTAAAATGATAAAAAATATAAACTAATAATATATTTAAATTGTTGAAAACATTATACCAAAAAATATATAATAGAGGGGAGAATATTGGATCTTGGATCAAAATTAACATTTATATGTCTTTTTAAACGTACCTATAATCATTTATCGGCTTATATTACGTTGCTTAGATCCAAGGTACAAGATAGTCTCTATTCAAACTTTACCTCCTCAACATTTTAAGTTATAGGTTACGTTACAACAATTAGTAGTGACTTAGAATGTTATTTGAGGTAGTTTAGCCATTGTTAGTCAAGTTCATATATAGGTGAACCATTGCCACTACAATCATGTTACTGTGTATAATACTTAGACGTAGTGTGTATACACATTACAAGCACGCAACAGCATATTTATAAGTTTTTTTTTTTTTTGTCTTTTCGAAACATCGAATTCTTAAGAAACGTTGGTTTACGGCTTAGCTTTAAAATGCAAAATACAATATTAAACTTTTAATATCCTTCAATAAACTGAAAATTTACTCAAGGTACAACAACTTACCCTACTACAACATTTTATATCGTACACATCGACCATTATAGCGTATATAATGTAGTAAAAACCTAACTGTGATTTTCGTACACAAATTTAACGCATTATTTTTAATCTATAATCATATACGAATTATTATATAAAAAAATAAAAACAAGTTATACGGATAAAATGTTTCTTATACTATAAAACTATATATAATGCAATCGGTCAATTAAAATATTGTTGAATATTTTAAATTATATTTCATATTTAATATTTGTTAGACCTATTGTGTGGTTTTAGAGGCAAGAAAAATAATATCTTTATGAGTTAAATGTTTTTATTTTCATGTTATCTACATATGGTCTGAATACACCTCTGTTTCAAATATAAAAATTAAAAAGAAAAAAAAAACATCTCTTTTGGCTACATGAATATTACAATAATATTATTCTTATAAATATTATTGTACTTTGTAAATTAAAAACAAAACCGTATACGGTTCTACAGCAGGAAAATTTTGGAAAATTCAAATTCATCGTTATCATTTCATGAAAAAATTTTATGAGATTACCTACTCAATTTTAAATTATCAAATTTCAATCAACATAAGATTTGATGGCAACTCCAAAAACTTTGTTCCTTGTCTGTTTGAATACTTTCGAACAAGAATATACGTAATTTTTTTATACTTTATTAATTTAATATAATTCGATACAATATCTCAGTAACTTGTAATATATATCATAGCATTGGCATATTATGTTTAATAAAACAAAAACATCTTAATAAAGCTATAAAAGCTATAAAATTCTAGGATTCTAGGATCCCTATCACCAAATCGAGGGAATAAAAACCTAAAAATAGTGTATATGTGATTTTCACTCTGTAGAAAAAGAATTCGTGAAGGTTTAGCCCGAAAGACGACATTTCTTTTTAATTACACATTCTATAGTGAGCCAAATGCGAACTGGGTGCTTCGGACCCGAAGCACTACGACTTGAGCTGTGCGGGATGTTAAATATGAAATCGGTTTGTATTCGTAAAAATTATTTGTTACAATTTTGTTACCTTTTATTTATTTTTGTTAATTTATTGTATAATTCCTATTATTTAATACATAATATATACCGAAAGGTACTACATTCCCACCGAGTCTCCTAAGTCAGTTTTTGAATTTTGTATATTCTAAAATGTATGTAAATACCAAAATGGCAACAGCAAATTATCTCTATTTAATACAAAATTGACCATTTTTAAGAGGTATTTTTTTAAGGAAATAATCAAAATATTTGACTGTACAAAGTATATCGCCTGCAATAATACTAAAACATATAAACTTGTATAAAAATTCTTATATATATATATATATATACACCTACTATTTTTCATATTTAAATAACAAAGACACTATTATATTATTTACATAATTTTAAAATATATCCGTCTTTTTTTAATAAGCCATAAAATGATATTTTTTTTGAAATATAATAATCTATGTGCTTATATCTTTTTGTTTTAAAGAACAAAGTTGTAACGTATAATAATATATATATAGAGAGGTAATTTACAAGTTGCGGCAATGCACGAACATCATGATTGTCTTTAGAACTTGGTGGTTTGAATATTAACTTTCTAATCGATTGTTACTGTTTTTAATCCCGAAAAGTGAAATCACTACATTAAAGTGTTGGCAGTTCTACTAAATATGTCACACCCTTTTTAGACTTAATTCTTTTTTATGCATTTAAGATAGTTGCGTCATTTAAGCAAAATCTTAAGAAGTCTTCAAAACTTTTAAAATAAGTAATTGAAAGCCTTACACACGCCAAACATGAGTTACTGAAATTAAAAATGACATTTTAACACACACGTAGCATAAGAGAAATATGTGAAAATGGCAGTCATTTTATTTGATATTTTGGTAGTGTATTTGATTGTAGTAGCGTACACTCAATAAGCAGTAAAATACTTAATTGTACACAGTGTAGTTGTATAGCTATGTAGATACGTATAGAATATTACTTTACGTAAAATTTACAGTGAATAAAATAATTTACTTAAGGTTGTTGTCTCGCTATGAGCATTGTATCAGAAAATTCTAAATTATTAACGGTACATATATAATAAACTTATTAAGTGTATTACAATACAATTATCATAGTACTTTAAAGCCGATTGACTGTCTCTAACTCGAGATAAGCTTAATTAAAGTTCGGATCATTAACACGGAATGCATAGCAGAGGTTGGGTCAAAAAAGTAACTGATTATTGATGGATCTGTTCTGAGGAATAAAAAGAAAAGCCAAAATCATTAACCGGCTCATTGTTGACATATTTTAACGCAAAGTTAAATAATTTTATTGTTGAACAGAAATACATACAGATACAGTAGTGTAGTTGAAAAGAAATAACAATATTAACAGAATTTTAAACCCATCGCGCCTTGTATATTGTATGTATTGAAACAATTGAGGGCCGTAAAGATAAATATTATACATGAATTCACTACAAGCTTATATACTCTTATCGTACATACGATCAAAATTTTTTTTACAATATTATAGGAAGACAACAACCTGTATCAGGAAGTTATTGATCTAGCTTCAATGAGTCACAACTACCACGGCTGATTATTATGTATGTATCTTATACATGTTATGTTTAGCTATGGACCAATAATAATAAGTGAGTTGGTTTAAAGTTACTTGACCATATATTCATATGAGCCTAAAGGCTCGTGCTACACTTAACAATTATTCTTATAACCTGGACTCTATACTCTCTCTACAACGCCAACCATATACCTTGTTCGTTCGTTCCTTGGCTTTTATAGTTAATATAATTCATTATATAAAATTTAATATATATAAATAATAAAATATAACGCAGTATTTTCTTTTATGTTATTATTTAAATCAGCCGAGAGCAGTACAATATTTTAAAGACAAAGACAGACATTGAAAATATTTATTTGTGTGCGCGTTTTGTTTTAAGTTTTAAGAGTTATCTGAGCTATAAATAAATTAATATAGCATTTGTAAATTATGAATATACTTTATAATAGTTCTTTAATGATTTATTTTTTATGAACATTTGTTTCCTATAAATGATTTTGGAACTATATTCCTTATCGCACGTTATCGTTCTGATTTGCTTGCTGGTTAGGATGCAAAACCAAAAAAAGTGCAACAAAAAAAAAAACGACACCATAAACCCGTATGTAGCCTACCTAGGAAACTAAAACTTTTTCAATCGATTCACGTTGCCATGATTTTTAAGAAAATTCAAAAATATTTTTATAACTTCTTCGTCTTATCATTTAAAAAATATAGTTGTGAAAGTTATCAGAAGTTAAAGCTAACAGAGATAATATAACGTAACTACAATGAAATTTTTATGTTATGTCATAATAAATATCCTGATCAAACCAAACGTAATGTACGCACATATTGAGTTGACTAATAAATGAGAGGTATGTCTTTTTATACCACGTATATATGAAATATGCATAGTATATTAAGTTTAGTCCAAAGTTTGTAACGCTTAAAAATAATGATGCTAGGAAAAAAATTTTGTCATAGGTGTTCATAAAATCACCTAATTAGTCCATTTCCGGTTGTCCGTCCGTCTGTGGACACGATAACTCAAAAACGAAAACAGATATCGAGATGATTTTTTCAACGTACTCAGGACGTAAAAAGTGAGGTCAAGTTCGTAAATGAGCATCATAGGTCAATTGGATCTTGGATCCGTAGGACCCATCTTGTAAACCGTTAGAGATAGAACAAAAGTTTAAATGTAAAAAATGTTCCTTATCAATAATTAAACAACTTTTGTTTGAAACATTTTTTCGTAAACATCACTGTTTACCCGTGAGGGCGCCAATTAGGCGGAAATTTTATAATAAGTTCTATACTTGAATATCAGTTATGTATGTGTTACATGTTTGTATGTGTAATGTGATAAAGAAATCAACACTGATGCATGGTATTTCAACAATTAACTCAGTCAATTGTTTGTTTTCACTTGTTTTCTTTTAAAATCGAAGTATCAAAGGATGCAGTTTCATATTTCATGAATAAATGAATCAAATATGCTAATATAATATATATTAATCGATCTTTATTTTTGAGATTGATTAGGAGTAAGTGAAGGAAATAGCCGTTTACAATTCAAGGACACCCAGTAATATTTGCAAAAATAATAATTATGTTATAAAATTTATTATCTTGATATATATCTTAATATATGTATAAATTTACTTTATATATTTATAAATTTATTATATTAATTGTATTATTAAAACATTTATCAATAATTATTATATGTAATACCAACATTATACACTCTACACACATTTATTGATTAATATCTACAAGTATTTTAATTTTAAATTTGTATATTTTTTATGTGCATTAAACTTGTAACTTGTAAGTCAATATTGTATGTGCATTTTTAATTCAGCATTTTTTGTTTGTTTGATGTGGTGTTCAAGTTACATTGATTTCAATTATTATTCTTAATGAAAAATGGAATTTAATAATGCAAAAAAATCGATAAATTAATTAATAAATAATGACAATATACAACATTCCACAAAATTAAATTAATTATAAAATGACATTTTTTATACATAGCAAATTCCACTTTAAATCCACTCATATAGTTGTTTTGGAGGATATATTGACGAACTTGTCCACTAATATGTAGAAAACCGAGATTTCTCAAAGATGATAATATCGGTGGCATTTAATAACAATTCGTAGCTCAAGAGCTGCGTTAGCTAAGCGAATTCACTCATAGATTGAAAAAATAATACATTTATCTTAAAATCGAATTTTGTATTTTTATAGAGAAAAAATGACAAGAGAATCTTTGTGCTTAAAGCTGATAAAATAATACAAAAATATTTTGTGCTTGAAAAAATTCCAAATTTTGTACTTTGCGCACCCACCACTCCTTGGTTATCCGTTACAAATACCAAAACCCTTCCTGATACCTTTCATTCAAATCGGATTTAAATTCTGACCGCTAAAAAGGATACAGGACACATAAAAACATATATATCTATATATATGAATTTTAACGTTGGTCATTTTTAACATCTATCAGGTAAGATTGATGAACATTTGAAGAAATTTTTTGGAAATTCCATCATCGGTACAAAAGCAATTGTTCCATTTCCTTCGAAAACTCGCTAATAAAATTTTAACTAAGCAATAAGCCTATCTGTCTCGATGTTTGTATACAGTGTAGTTGTTTACTACCTCTATATAATAGACAGTAGTATTGGGAGTGACTATCTACTTTTGTTTGCTTTAGTGTCCGATACACATAGCTAATGTGACTAACTAATGATGTATGATAAATAGTTATTTTTATTTTTTGTACACAATAAGCCAGACCGACGAGTTAAGCAAATAAGTTCGCATACTTACTTGAACGTATAATTTTAAACGATGTACACAATTTTTTGAGCTTGTTTGTACAAATATCAGCAATTTTAAGCGCCATTTCTTGACTCATTTATATTTATTAAAAGTACTGTACAAGAGCACAATAAAATATTCAATTTCTCATGGTTTGTTGTTTTTTTTACTCTAATTTAAAAAACAAATTTATATATATCAATAAACACATCACATACATTCACACATACATATAACACATGTATATAGACCACTACACACACCACCATAACTAGTTCCGGTATAATAATTCTAATAAATACACAAACAACAAGGAGGTACAAAAATAACATTAGCAAAATAAAAATAATAGGTACTTTTAATGTCAAAACAATAATAATTTATTTATATCAAAATAAAAGATCTTTTTTTCCCAGGGTAATTATTAACACTACTCACCGCAATATTGTTTTGAATAATAACATTATGTAAATACTAAAATTCATCACAAAAACATACATGCATTTATAAGTATAGGGACGTCTTGTCTGTCTTAGTTTGTGTGCCTTGTTTATTAGCAATAATGTAGGTAAGAATAAGACAGATAAATAAATAATAGATCATTGATGTCTTATCCTACCATCATAATATTTTTCTAGCAGAAGATTTTTTTTCAAAAATACAAGAATCAAATCAATTTTTAAAGTGATAAATGTTATTGACTGCGTTTTATTGTAAGAATGAATAATCCTGTTGGAAAACATTCATCTACAATGACAAATATTGGACGATTCGATTATTCGACAAATTCATAGTGATATGTTCGGTTATTAATGGTTACATGATGCCATCAAGCTTTGATGTCATCTAATTCAATGTATATTTGAAGGACATGAAGAATACTATTACATTTCAAACCAGCGCTCTAATCAATAGGGTCTTGATTTAAATTTGAAAAATTGTTTTATACGCCACCTAAATATCTGATTTACACCTGGAAAAAAAAGAAAATTCAAATTCATGGTGTCTTGAATGACGTCACGACTTGCCGAACAATCATTTTTGTGTATGAAGTTGTAAGTAAACAAACATTTTTTTGTATGACAATAAATAAAGTAACCTGCTTCGTTCTATTAAAATGTACACAAGATTAATATTGTTTTAAGATTAACGCTTGTTACATTCTAAAATCGAGTTTGAAAATAGGCTTCGAACTCAAACTATGCTGGAAAATACTCTGTGTCACAAAAAATGTACGTGTTTACCATTCTAAGTGATATAATTATAACATTATATGTGAATTACATGTACTGTAATAGTAATATCACTTAGAATGATTCAACTTTTGCGTTTATTTTGATTTAGAGTGTATAGGCTGCGTCCAAAATCTACAAGTATGGCACCCTTTTTACATTTACTTAGTGTTGATTTTGTGACGCAGAGTGTACATTGAAAAATATATTTAAAAACGTTCGAAATTCAATTTTCTTAGCTCTTTAAGCACTGAATTTTAAAATATTGAGAAAATAGAACATGCTGAAAAGCTCAATATGTTTGTTAAAAATTTTATTTCTTTAAAATAATATCCAAAAGATATTAATTAGACAAAAGAAATGACTTTATTTTGATGACGCATATAGCAATAATCTAAATCAATATTTCAAGGTTCATTGGAAATTAGCCACGATTGATTTGTGTGCAATGGAAAATTTTAACTTTATATGAACAATAAAAATTATGATCAATTGTATATTAAAAATTAATAATTTGAAATTTGTTCCACTTTATATATATATCATATAAAACTCGATAAACTCATCAATTATTATTAGGGTCGTATACTGATCGTAGTTAATTATAATTTTAAACTATAAATATATACTCAAGTGGAACAATAATAGCAATTTGACACAAATATTATATCTATTGTAAAAACCTTGGCCAAAAGTGCACTGAACCACAAAGCTTTTAAAATAATATAATTATTGTACTTTAAAAAAGTTTTTAGATAGGGGGAAACAAAACTTTTTAATTCTTATTAATACTACTTCCACACATAACACACTGCGTTCTCCGTAAGTGAACTATCATACAAAACATTTCCCACGCATTAAAGTCACAATACCGTACGTACGACGTACGATTCTCTATCTAATACATGTGTAGTGTGCGTATTTCACACACATGCTTTTTACGCGTGTGTAATAAATAAATAAAGATACAAATATATTCGTAACCTAATAAATGTGATCTATTATCTTTGTTTATTAATGCAAATTTGTTTTTAAATAAATATAATTTGTAATTTTTTTTTATATATATATATTTGTCTCACTCTGTTATTTATGTTTTTTTAAATGTATACCAAAGGTGTTATTGTAAAATTTTGTGTTATATTTTTCATGTTAATTTTTATAAATAAAGAGGGAGAATTTTAATTGTATATTGTTATCTTATTTTTTAGTTTATTATTTTGAAATGTTTTGTTTACATGAAAATTTTAAATCAAAACAAACTTTGTTTTGATTTAAAAGGATTTTGTTTGGGAACTATTGTGAATTTTATTTAGTAAACAAAAACAAATTTTTTATATTTATTTTTTAATAGTGTTTTTTGGTAAATAAGTATTGTTTACTAGAAAGCAAGACGAATCATGTTACAAGCATTTTAATAAGTACACGGTAAGACATTTTTTGTAGATATCATTGTGTCACTATCGGTGTGAACGCCATACTGAGTTGACCATTGAGGGAATAGTAGCATTGGCAAAAGTTATGGCGGACGAGTCAATGCAGTATGGGCGTCAGGAACATACTGGAATATGGAACATACATAAATCCCTTCGATTATATATCCTCTATATCCATTTTTCGAACACTTTTCGATCAAATAGAACTGCAAATCGAGAAAATGCGAGGACTTGCCTAATATGATCAACATTATTGATGCATTATAGAGTAAAAGTCGTATATGTATATATTTCTATTTTATTTTAATATACTCCTCAGACTGATATCAATATTAATTCAATAATATTGGTCATCTGACGTAAATCCGTAGGGATAAATAAAAATCCGTTCGGACGAAATGGAGTACCTTTGAAAAAAAATTTGATGCTACACCTTATCGCTTGAATAACAAAAACCAACAATTTATTCAAGTCTTACATAATTTGAATAAATTAATTTTTATTAAAAAAAATTGAAATGTAATTGTTTAATAATTATGTAATCACAACTTATGAATTTTAATGAGTTGTATGACTAACTTAATTAGATATACTTAAGGATACACTTAATTAATTATAATTTATGAATTAGATATAAGGGAAATTAAAATAGTTTTAACTATAAGACAAAAAAAAAAGGGTTCGAGAAAAATAAAAATATGAGAACTTAACTTCATTAAATCGCTCATTTTAAATCCTAAACAGCTCCTACCCACAGAACCATGAAACATTCCTCGTATGGTCTAAATTTTTTAGCTTAAGATTTATGAGTTGAGTTTCGTAAGACCCTGAGTGGTATTTTCTGTAATGATTGATTTATATGAAAGATCTTATATTTTAAATAACGAAATCTGTCGGGAAATGCGCTTATAGTTTCACTAAATTATGGAAGTTTATACATAAGCGAGGTTTTACTGTAGTTTACCTATTGGGAAGATCACAATGACGTCAAGCATCATTCAATATGGCAGTTATAAGCAGACTTAAATATTTAAAAAGAAGCAGTGGTTTATGGATTGACTAGACCAAAAAAAAAGCGGGCTCATTTTTATGATTTGTTATTATAAGCAATGTTATTGTAAATTACCTTGATTTCTTAATATCAATCTATTTATTCAACGCCTACTGAAATTTATTATCGATGTTCTATTTTAAGACATCGATTTTTACATGAAAAAATAACTTTTCCAACATCAAAAATTCAAAAAATACTTATGAAGTATAAAATA
This sequence comes from Chrysoperla carnea, assembly GCF_905475395.1. Classification (NCBI taxonomy): domain Eukaryota; kingdom Metazoa; phylum Arthropoda; class Insecta; order Neuroptera; family Chrysopidae; genus Chrysoperla; species Chrysoperla carnea. Next base: position 50,937,576 of record NC_058339.1, read on the forward strand.
TCCTTATGTTAAATGTCCAAACGTTCTATAAGTTCTAAAAACGAACCTATCAATCTCAATTTTCAAAAATTGTGTACAATCAAAATTTATTCAAATGATCACTTAAAAAAATATTTATTGTTTTTTTACCTACAGGTGATTTTGATTTTGGTAAAGACAATAAAAAAAAATACAAAAACGAACCCTTTCTATCTCCAATTGATATAAAATATGAGGCAACCGATATTAGTATCCTAATAAATAATAAAATATTCAAGAAAATAAACTATAAAAAATCAGTATATTTTAAAATAAAATTGATAAGTACCCACTACCCAGTCAGTATGTGTGGGGTCCTACTCATTACCAAACATAAAATTGTTGATTTTTATTATAAACCACAACGGAACGCAAGTCAAAACATTATAACGACGAATTATTAATACGTTGCTTGATTTTTTATTTATAATATTTTATAATATTAAAAGGTATACCATAAGAGAATCGATTGCAGAAAAAAAAACAAAACAAAACAAAACAAAATGCAGCAAAGCAAGTGGTGTTCACAGTTGCTACACGTTTTTCTGTTATCTTTATGTCAATTTACCGTCATCATTACATTCAAGTGAAATAATGTTATATGTAAATTAAATAAACAAATAAAGATGGAAATTTTTGTATTTTAATTTTTACCTCTGTGCACAAAAAAAAAATTTATTAAGACAATCTTCTAAGAAAGTACGAAATTTGGGCTATTTTTAATAGGTAAGTGGCGATTTTAATAATCCATTTCCGTAAAACTACCCATGTTACGAGACTCGAACAACTTTGATTGAAGATCTAGGAAGAATTGGAATAATGAAATGTAAGTAGATCTGAGAATAGTGGCTGGGGAGAAGACTGAAAATCTCGGTGGTCTACAAATGAGTTGTGAAAAACACCAAAGTTTGTAGTCTCAAATCACTTAAGTGTGTAAAAAGGGTGACTACAAATGTTAATGAAATGGATATCGACATTTTTACAAACTTAAGCGTGTTGAAACTTTTGCCAACACAGATTTGCAAAGAAAGGAAAGTATAAAATTAAGCTTATCTTTTAACAAGTATCTTACGAGACTCGAACAAGAAAAAACAACTTTGAATGAAGTTCTAGAAAGAAACAGTAATGTAAGAAGATCTAAGAATGGTGCCTAGCGAAAACAATGAAATCTCGGTGTTGCTATGACAACACTGTGCTATGAAAAACACCAAAATATTGAAATTTCAAACCACTGATGACGTGACTAAAAAGGTTATCGAATTGGATGCCGACATTTTTACATACTCAAGCGTGTTGAAACTTTTGTGCATAACCAACACAGTTAAGTGTGTTAAACTAGACCTCTTAAGTGTCTTAAACCTCGAAATCTGCAATGAAAGCAGCTCAGAAATAGTAGCTATTTTGGGACTGTAGTGCCACGGTTTTCGTTTCCGTGTAAAAAACTTAATTGCATAGTATTCTCCTTTCACGTGTTCGCACTAAAACTGAATATCTCACAAATGAATGAAAATAGTTTGGTTAGGCGAATATGAATAAAATGGGAACTTTTATTCCGTTTGAAACATTTTTCGCGCTTTTTGATTTTTCAACGGATACTGATATACGAGAATTTTTAATAACACTAATAAAATTCCACTACATAAATCCAAAAGACAAAATCTCGTTATGTAAGCTCTGAGTTTGTTTTTGCAAAAATATTTATATTTCTATAAATAACAATAACAATCACTTTTTAAATGAATATATTTTGCCGATTCTCTATTTTTAAGGAAGTAAAAACTTCGCTGAACCTTTATTAAGTGAAAAAGTATCTCTCCTTCTTTCGCTGATCAAGAGTTCAATTTACCTTACTTATATATACCCTGATTATTAATTACTTAGAGTTATAGATGGAGGTCGTATGAGTGTCTTTGAAATAGGATTTTTTTTGCCGTTTGTAAAAAGATATAGACAATTGATGAATAAAAATCATTTTGTGCTTAACAAATATATTATTGATTTCCGTTTATATTCAATGCATATACAATGATTTGCAGTGTCTCTAATTTGCGTTACGTAGTTGCATTTTTTTATTCACTGAAGCATGATGAAAAGATGATGGTTTTTTTTCTTATTTGTTTTTTTTTTTTTGCGTTTCTACAAAAGATACTTAAGACCGATACCTTTTAAAAATAACAAAATTATTTAAGTAAACATGTATTATATAGGTAAATAATAAATTGAATTTTTATTTCAAATAAATTTACATAATATTAAAACAAAGAATTTTATTCTTTGGGATTATTTTTTAAATTTTAGTTGACTTGTAGATTTTCGATCTTCATCCTTGATTCTAAACATAGTGAGTTAAAGATTCCGTTGTTAAATCAATCGTGCCAATTTAAGAACAAAGATATTAAAGGTTGTCCTTACTATGCGATTATAAAGTGTGGTAATTTTTGACAATGAGAAACAATGGCAGCATGGCAGCAGACATTACAAAGTTTTAAAAATGGAATGAGACTGGACAAGAAAAGTGCGCGTTTTAAGTGTTGAGAAATATGATTAAAGTTTTGCAGCTGTAGATTTTTTACTTGAGGGTTTTTTGAAGTTTAAGTTCTCTCAAAATCTGTCATTATTGTGGGTGACAGATGGAAAAATTGTCTTTTTAGTCGACAATTGAAACTTCTTAAGTTCCTTTATCCGCGCTAGAAGCGATAATAAAAAAGGGTGAAAGGGTGCTTTGTTAAATGATACAATGATACAATACATACTTAAAACTTCGTGAGTCGCTTCCTTTTGGCTTGTCTACCAAACTTCTCTCTACGACTTTCATCGAAAGTTCTGCATTTTTACATGAGCACGATAGCTGTTTACTTAAGGTTTGGGTCTGACAACTCGCGGCATGGAATTTTTCGATCGCTATGACCAGTCGATAACACTAATAATTATTAACTGCTTTTTCAGACCGAATATGACGTTATCATGCTCCTTTGAAAACGGAGAACTTTCGAAAAAAAAGACGCAGAGAAAAGTTTGGTCAACTCGCCAAAAAGAAGCCACTCACGAAGTTTCAAGTATGTATTAATCATTTATTTAACAAAGCACCCTTTCGGTCCCACGATCCATTATATTAGAAAATTTAGTGACAGAAACTGTAAATATGTATGAGAAACATCTATAAACACATTACTATTACTTTTTAAAATTGATCACCTAAATAAGAAATATATTTTTCTTAAACTAATTATGATAGATTTGTTTTTTTCTTCAAATTTTAATTAAATAATAACGTTTTAAATAGTTTCAAATGTACATAAGCGAACAGAATATCGTTCATATAAGAATATTGTTCAATGTTCACACACTAATACACAATATTTTTATCAATAATAATTCATAATTAATTAAATAATTGGCTATATCATATAAATTTGAGTGCGTAGGCATTTTAATTTATGACTTAATGTAATCTCTATATATTATAAATGCGAAAGTAAGCATGTTTGTTTGTTTGTTTGTTTGTTACGCTTTCACGTTTAAACCAGCAAATGGTTTTTAATGAAACTGTACAGCAATATAGCTGATATATCAGAATAACACATGAGATATAATTTATAAAGATATATTAATAAAAAAAAAAAAAAATTTAATTTGACATTACCATAAATTACAGATTTCTGTAAAAATAGGCAATATAAAATATTTCACGACCATCTTTTCTCATATACTAAATGAATAATTACGACTATTATACATTTAAAAAAATAGAAAACCATATATATATTTTATCTGTGTAAAACAATCCTTACTATTATTTCGAGTGTTATAGAAAGGGGATAAGCGAGAGCAATCTTTAAATCTTTACTTTTAAATCCAGCGAAGCGGGTGGGTATCACTCTAGTACAATATAATATGTAATACATAATACATTTATTCATTTCATTTTTAGTAACAAACAGCATCAATCAAAACTCAAATTTCATATAATATAATTAGGTATTATATTTTTTTGAATTTATGATTATTTGAATTTGTATATATTCGTAATTCAATAATCCAGAAATAAAAATATACAAAAATTGTGTAATTTGATAAATAAATATATACAATTCTTTTATTTTTTTATGACTGTAATTGGAATTAAAAAATATCTTTTGTTATGAAAGTTAAGTCAATGAATGTTTGTATGAATTTTTTATTTTCTTAATTGAATTATGAAACTTGAACTTCTTTGTATGATACTAGCAATTAACTTTAGAAGTTGGTCTGAAGGAGACTTGAAATTTGAAGTTTAGAATTGGGTAGATGACTGATATTAAATTTATCACATAAAGCGGTCGGACACGAAGCGAACGCCAAAATAGGCCAGTGCCAAACTATTAAAAAAACTATTCTAATAAATCGCCTTACATGCCTAAAGAAGTTTTCACTTCAAAATTTGATCATAATCCCAATAGCCTTTTTAGATAAAGTACAATATACTTCAAAAGTTCAAATAAAGTATAACTAACTTGCATTATCATTAATTGAACACATAGCTTCCAAAACATTCGGATAAACAGATTGCATTAATTCAGTTAACTTAAAAATATAATTAAAACCCAAAATTTGAAAGCCAAATATAATTAATCATTCATTTCGTACCAAAAAAAGGTACCCTAAATATTTATATTATGAATTTAAAATCTACACATGTATACAAACATATTACCGGGTGGCCCGTGACTCGATGAACATATTCTTAAGAGCGTATTCGTTGGACAATCATGTCCTAAAGATCAAGAGGAGTAAACTTAATATTAAATTAAGTTGGTGGCCATGTAATTGTTTTGAAAAATTGTTTCTATGGTAACATTTGATTGTTTATATTTTGTTGTAATTTTAAGATTAAGTTAATGGCTACGTTTACAAGTCAAGAATATACCGATATTCACTTTATTTACGGAAATTGTGACGGAAATAGAAGAGCGGACTTTTGAAGTACTTTTTCAAAAATAGAAGAATACCCTACTCTTTAACTATTGAGTTTTGGACAAAAGTATGTAAGACACATTCGACTTAAAATTGTCCAAAGAATACGCTCTTAAACTATGTCCATCGAATCGTGGGGCACCCGGTATATAAAAACCAAAGAAGTCTATACGATTTAAAAACTTTAAAAGACTATAAGCATTCATTAACTCTCCAGTTTGAAGTTTAAGAGTATATGAACATAAAAAAAATGGTCTGACACATGTAATGACACGTTGCATCTTTTAATATTATATGCACTTATCTAGATCCTTCAACCCCAAAAAATAACAATCTTTTTTTTATTTTGGAGAATATGGCTTTAGGGTAAACACTTGTGTGTTTTCTTTATTAACTTTTTGTTTTTAAAACTTAAAATATATTATAAACAAAAATTTATTTTTAGTTTTTATATGCATATAATTAAAAATTCAAAAAAGTATGACTTATGATTTTAATAATTGATAAACAATTTGTTTGGGTTAAAGAATATACTCATATTGTTTAAGTTTACCGAATAAATCACCCAAACATATTTTATCAAAGATCTGTGTAAGACAACTTAATTTTATCTACTTTAATACAAAAAAACAAAATTAGAAATGTATTGAGAAACTTTTCAAATTTTGAAAATAAAAATTATTCTAGAAATTGTTTTGAAGCTTCTTGGATTTTGAACTGAACTTAGTCTTATTACTTTTTGTTTTTGTTTACTTTTAATCATGCATACGATATTTATTTACATCATGGTCTCTTCGATTATAATTAATGTTTTTAATATGATGCATACAGTGTAAACTAAATATTGACAAATATCTTGTCTAGTATTATATATAATTATGAACTAGGTCTATTTTTGCTGTTATGGATTCCTTTCTTGCCTTTTTAGAAGTCTTTAGAGCGTCCTTCTGTCGGTTTAAGAAGAGATTCCTTGCACAAAAATAAGAAAAAGTCAAATGTGAACATTATCTAGTTAGCATGTACGCTTACAAACTGGGAGAGGTACGCCCAAGAATTTTTGAGTAATGTGACGTACTGCCGTGACGTCACGCCGAAACTGGTCAAAACAGATTCAGGGATATTTAAAATGGATATTGTCGTTGAAAACATGAAATTTTTTCGCAATTGCAACACTTCCATTTCTTTATACAAGGAAATCATTCATGGGTGTTCTAAGGAGGTGGATCAGGGCAGCTACTTCCTCCCTTCGGACTAAAAGTTAAAAACACCCATGGTATCGCCCAAGACAATTTATTTTCGGAGATTAAAATCGATGTCAAGATATACAATGAATAGTTTTAGGAGCATTGCTTTTGAATCCTTGGGTTGAAAGGGTAACTACTAGCAACTTTTAAGAGTAATGCGTAGGAGAAGGTGGGAATAGTCACCGATTTAATAGAATTAAAATCACGCAAAGCAATTATAAGTTTTTACCAGAAATTGAATTTAAATATTGTATTTTATATAATACACAAATTAAATCCTGGTAGACAAATTAAAATGTCAAATACCTATTCTCCCAGAAATACAAAATATATTTTTACATCAATATATTGCATAAGATTTAAATGCCTATCACGTATTTGTAAGGATAATTTTTAAAAATTAGGGGAAAAAAATATCAAATAATGCTACCTGCTACGTTCTAAGACATTATATTAATAGTGCAGTCAAATATCTCCGTTAGAATGTGTATTATATTCACATATTCACACACACAAAAATAAACCTTATAGTTTACCTAATAAAAATTTCACTTGTAAGATATCTTTTTACACACAGAATATTTATTATTTATATAAACACAAAAACACATGGGGCGGAATCTTATAAAAGGGAATTCTTAAAAATCAGGAAGATGTGAAACCTTCCAAAATGTGTGTATATAAGTATTAGGTATATATATGTGTTACAGATTTTTAAATAAGATATTTTATGTAACTATAATGTAAGATGATAAAAATCTGAGATTTATATATCGCGCCAAAATACATGGGAATTATATAATTTTTAAATTTGTCTCTCGAGAAAACTACCTGTTAATGGTGTGGAATTAAGTAAGGTGTATATTTTGACGTTGACACAAAAATTAGTAATTTTTTTAAGGATTTTCGAAAATTTATAGCTTTACATGAAAAGTTTGTCAAGTAAACAATATAAAATATTATTAAATATCAAACCCAAATACGAAATGTTCATGTATTTTTTTAATATTTTTAATTCATTGTTTACACCGTTATAACATAGTAAAAAAATATAAACACTGCTTAAAAATGCTGTATTTTAGTATAAAAAATATTTAAAATACATTATAATTTTGAGATATTTAAACGCAGTTTTTTAGCGCTCTCTGTTGATGACGAAAAAGTACGTGATCTGTCAATTGACGACAGTACAATGTATAATTTACACATTAAAAAAATGAATTTACAACACAGAATTTACACTCGTTATTATTATGTTTTTTAATAAAAATCCGTAGAATAGTATAATTTAATGAAATACCATAAAAAATGTAAGTAATTATAATATCATACAGTATGTCAACAAATTTGACAAGCACGTACTATTTATAATTAAATTTGTTAATCATTAAATTTGGTTGATTAAACGTCAAAATGATTATACAATCTGTCAACAGTGTCTTCCTCGCAACCTAAACTTTTCATAACGATATTAATCAACCTAAACGAGCAATGTCAATATTTCAGTGACTATGCTCTAAAAAAAAGAAGAGTTGCGAAATGGGTGCCGAAAAAGTCGAGACGTCACTTAATAAAGAACATGGCTAACACTAAAATAGGTGAAATGTCATTGGAAAAATTTTTTTTCGATTGTCCAGGCTCAATAAAAGAATACTTAAAAAAGAAATTGCTAATTTCTTAAGAAACAAATATTTAGAGCTGTAAAGGCAAAGAGAATTTAGTTTTAGACCATTTAAATTTCAAAAGATTTCGTGGATGATTTTGTAAGAACAATGTTTTTAACAATTTACGAAAATTCTGTAGAACTGAAAGCTCTTAAGACTAATCGATGAGTACGTTTAAGTTAGCAAATCAACATCACGATCGAATAACCTGAAATACTCAATTAAACAAATTAAATTTAATAAAAAGATTTTCTTACCTTCCAGACCAATCACAGCTATCACCCATAATAATTGATGCAACAGAATATTTACAAAGATTTAACAACACTAAAGTATAAATAATATACATAACTAAATTATTATTATTATTACTATTAAAACAATTTCTATAACACATTGTTGCTGATGTAGTGGTACGTTTTTGTAACCACAAATGTTTAACAAATAATCTTTCCCAACTTTTCACTTCTGGATAAATGTATTTTGTAAAATTCATTATTTAATTATAAAACTTGTAAAAAAACAACCAAACTTAGATTTAATTAACTTAAACCATGATTAAAAAATCCAAGTGAGTAGAATTAAGTTGTAGAAAAAAAACGCACATTTAATCACACAAAAGTACACATAATCCAAAAAAAAAACAATTGTCACTAAAAAAATACACGAATCAAAATTTGTTCTTGATTTAAAAAACAAACAACACTGTAACAATTAAGATTTTAATCCAACAAGTTGTTAAAAAAACATAACTCTTTAACATCAACAGTTTGCCACAACTTGTTACAATATACTACTAACGCGCGTTAACTTGTTGTTAACAGTGTGCGCCTACAATTTGAAATCTCCCCCACTCTGAAAAATTTTAGTTACAAAACAACTAATAAAAAGAGAGAAACTTATCAATTATACAAACTGAATACCGTTTCTGTTTTTGTTTAATATTTCAATACTTGTTAAATTGTGTTGTATTGTTGCATTGGACCTTGTTTGTCACATTGAATTTGGTTGTTTGTTTTCCTATTGTTGTCTTTGTTTACGATTGTCTGCTGTCAAGTTTTTCTAAGAGATAATCTTTTTAGTGAGGTGTGTGTGTAGGAGAATACCTTTACCAAAACAATAATATTGGCTTATCGAACAACTTCCAAAGATATATTATTTTACAAATTATAGTGTTTTGTAATTGTCTGTTAATCGCTTTTTTTTATTATGTTATCTGCATTTTTAGAAAGAATTCTGGGTTTTAGTTTTTTTTTTGGTTTTTTGTTTACGTATTTTAAATATTTTTTAATAAAGTTTTGCAATCGTTTATTATCTCGTGTCTTGAGAAAATATTTTGTTAGCATGTCGAATATTGATGTGAAATTGGAATAAAATATTCGAATATTTCATGCAAATTATCAATAATTTAGAAATTTGTTCCTTTTTCAGTTTGGCCCTGACTTTAGTTTAAACATTAAAATGAGCTTATTTTTCTTGGAATTCCTACTAATTTTAATATTCCTGCTATTTCTAATAGTGACTACAAATTTAAAAAAATTTGTACTAAAAAACTGCTATTAAATTACAAAAATGTACACTTTTATGAGCATTTTCTTTTATGAGATATCTATTGAAATTAAATTTCTACGAAATGTTGCACTTCTCATGTGACTTTAGCCGTGATCTCAGAGACTGCAGGTCCAATGATCAAATGAACCAAATTTTTGCATTTTTTGTTCCAAAATTACTTTAAAACATGATTTTATTCAAATCGAGGATAAAACAATTACCCTGTTTTTTGGAAATTTTTTTAAGGGATACCTTTTGTAAAAATTTATAAAATCACAAAAAAAGATAGTCAGTCATGGGAACTGTAGATGAAAATGAAAACATAAAACTTTAGAATAACTGGCCTTTGGTCTGGCTGAAAGAAAAGGTATTGGATCTCGCTGCACCTTTTATATAGTTCTAATAAATAGATAAATGTGGAGGAAGCGCAAATAAATACATTTGAATAGTAAGATGTAATGTTATATATTATTTATATGCGCTTCAACCATTTATTTCATTTTATTTAATTTTGTGTTGTGGAACCCTTTAAAACATTTTGTACCGGACCGAATTGTGAATCTAAACCATTCCCGCATCCACTTGTTAAAGATTTTCTCGCTTTCTTCCCAAAATTGCAAAAAATCAGTACTAATAGTGCAATTTTGGAAAGAAATCGAAAAAATCTTAAACAAAGGAGGTATTGCGTTCTAGCTTTGAGGTATCCAACTGGATTTTTTGTATTATTGTATAATGGGCTGCAAGTCATATGCTTATTACTAAAAAATTTTGACTTTCTTACTTTTTGGGGCGGTAAATTTCTCCAATCGTCATTATCTGAATCTGTGCGTGAATTAATAGACTAAAATATAAAAGAAAACTATTCGCCAATTATAATTCGGCGAAATAAGTTAGCCCAAAAATAATCAAAAGTTACTTTCCTATTCTCTACGATGGCTAATTATAAACCCTTCAGTGGGTATTTTCAGTTTAAATTGCAGTGTTTGTTTTTATAGCAAGTAAATATATTCTTGACAATAATTAATAGCTACCATGTTAAGAACATATTTTGTTGCAACTAGTACTTTTTTTACTGTTCAATAAAATTTCACCGTGTATTTTATTTAATTTTACGCTCGCATTAATATTTATTTGATAATGATTTATGGAATTATATATTGTAATAAAGAATCTTCAGAAATTAATGTAATTGTAACACTGTTATTTAATTTAAATCATGAGAATTCACTCAAAAATTGAAAAAAATTAAATAATTCAATTTATTTTTAATAGTATAATTTTTTAATTCATTTAGATATTAACGGTTTTTCATTAAAAATGAAAAAAGTTTTAAATTTAAAAGTTAAACAAGTGAAAACAAACAATTGACGTAGTTAATTGTGGAAATACTCTGTATAAAAAGTGTTGAATATCAGTTCAACATAATTATGGCGACATTATATTTGGTTTTCGAAAATTTCGATAGTGTTTTCTTTAACTTGTGTTTTTCGAGAATGTTTCACAAGACCACTCATTGAAGCTATCTGCAAATTTTCAACTCTCTATCTTTCATAGTTTTGGAGAAAATGATCACCAAAATTTTGTCCTAATTTGCGCTCTGATTAAACAGTAATGTTCTTGAAAAAATGTTTCAATCAAAAGCTGTTTATACTTTTTAAGTTGTTCGAGTTGGACGAATTCAAGATCCAATTAACCTACGTTGCTCATTTACGAAACCAAACACACTTTTTACATCCTGAGTACACTCTTATTTCAGCTTGATATCACATTTCGTTTTTCAATTATCGTGTCGATGGGTGGATGGGTGGACAGACAACCAGAAATGAACTATTTAGATGATTTTATAACACATATACCAATCATCAATATTTCTAAGCGTTACAAACTTGGAATTAAAATTCTTCATATATATTTCATATATTCAGGAAATAACTTTTTTTATTTGAGTATTTTTTGGGAAATATGGTGTATATAATTTTCCTACGAATTCAGCCTAATGAAATCCTCATTTCGATTACTCGATCGCATAGATTCGATTCGATCATCTCTTGCATTCTTTGTGCTTACTTTTATGCCCATTCGATCAAATCTCAAGTTTCGATAAATAACTGATTCATAGATACATGAGCTAACGATTTCGACAAAAATGTTCAATTAAATACAAGGCGATGCCCAGCGAAGCTGCGCTTGCCATTTTACTGTTATATCACGAAAATAGTCATTAAGTACTCTAGCAAATAAATATTTTGATGATAGATATCTCATTTTTAAATGGATTAGTCATTCTTACTGGAAAACCCTTTAATATTGTATTATTTACAATTACATAAAAATTTATTTAATTTTAAATATAATAATAATTATTACGATATTTTAATTCTGTTTAATAATTTAATTTTTTTTTTTACTAAACTAAAAAAAGTAAAGATCTCCCGTAAATGAGAATTTTTTTATATTTCAATATGCAATTATTTTTTAGTAAATTGTTTAAAATAATAATAAATATAAATATTTTTATACTTTTGTAAATATAATTGGTATAAAATTACACAGGTAAACTTTACGAAACCCAACCACACACGATCTCTCATCTCTTTTACCAGTTATGTTATTTTGCGAAATTAGTTTTCTGTAAATGTGTGTGCGTTACTCCAGAAGCCACCCATTTAACTTTGGTGGTATTTTATTTTCTTAAAGGTCCTCGACTATTTTTGTGTTCATCGTGTTTATGATTTTTCCCCCATCATTTTCGTACCTTATTCTTCATCTCGAAGTCGGGGAAAATTTTTTCAACTAACGGTTTATTTATTTTGTTTATCGATATGAACCAGTATGTTGCCAGGCCCATACTGGTTGACGATACAATAACTCTGGTAGATAGTCCTATTCAATACTCTAATATTACTTATGCTAACATAGATACTATAATACCTGTATCTATACCATGCCATCACACCTACCCGTGGGAATAGGCAATGTCGCGACTGATTTATCGAAGCCCAGCCTGGATCGCTAATGGTAAGTTTGTAATTTCGAGAAGATAAAAAAGGTACGAAAATAATCGGTGGAAAATCCTGAACACGATGCATCCAAAATACTAGAGAATCTATAAGAAAGAAGAACGGTCCAATGTTACTTGGGATGGCGGCAGGAGTATATTAACTAGTGTTTATTACATCCCGTTCGAAACGTTTTTTAAAGAACTCGTGAAATATGAACTTTAAAATAAGGTTTTATATTTATTTATTTAAATTGGCTGCGTTATTCTTTTGGTTGGCTTAGGTAACTTTAACACTTTTATATATCTATTCTCATTGGAATTTTTGAAATAAAGTCTTAGATATAAAAAGATGCTTAAGAATCATGGATAAAAATATAGTACAATAATTCACTATTATACTCTTTGCCTTTCAATTGGGTAAAATTGATTTTCATTGCTAATAAGATATCGAATACAACATTTTCTTATGCGTTTTCAGGAAATAGACCTAAAATGTTCGATTTTTTATCGCAATTTTTCTAAAATAATAACTTTAATCAAAATTGAACGTTTTTATGCTAAACCAAAAAAACTCTTAAAGGGACAGTGTCACTTCCAGGGTTTCCATCTAGAAGCTAAAATAAAATAAAAAAAAATAGCGCATCATGGTGGGCTAGAATAAAGAGATTAGTCGATATTGAAGAAACGGTTACGTAACAAATCACCTGATGAGAATTCAGCTGCAAACCATTTCATCTGCGACAAATCCTCAAATCAAATCTCGATCCCATTTGTAGTCTTGATTTAATTAGCGGCCGGATTCATAGGGCTAATGCAAGGGCTGAACAACTCCCACACCCGCCCTAGCTCGATCTCATTCGAAGCATGGGGAATCCCTGAATCAACGAGTTTACTAGATGAATTGACGCAAGAGCCCAATTTAGAAGAGAACTATTTATTGTAATGTCGTCGATTGATTTGTAGAAAGTGACTTGGTTTGCGAGTATATTTTCATCGGGTGTATTGTTTTCGGGGGAATTGTTGCGGCTCAGAAATAAGTCTTCTAATTGTCAATAGATTCTCGCTTGTATATATTTATTTTTCAAAATTATATATTTCACGATTTATTTAATTATGTATATGATAGCAACTATTTTAATATAACAAAACACACCACGTGCGCTGAGCACGAATGCAGCAAACACAACATATAATATAGAGGAGATATACAACCATATACAAAATAGCAAATTGATTTTAAAAACTAATCTTAGTATAATAAATTAAAATATAAGCACCGTTAAATCTTGTCTTAATTGAGAACCAGTTAAAGTTAAAGAAATCAGAAATGAATAAAAACTCATTAATATTTTAATATGAAGTAGGCGCCTTGATTTATTTCCGTATGTATATTATGATAGTATTATCGCCCACAATCGCATGATAAGTATACCTAAATTTATATGTAATAGTGATTTCTGCTCTCTCCTTGATATCGATTTTAATTTATTGATAAGAAATGTATATGAAATTGTACTTAAAAATGGATCAGTCCTACACAAAACATATTATGTTGTTGTATGCAATAGATAAATTATTACAAGCTTTTATTTAACTTGCAATTATTGTATCCACAACTGATTGAGCTGAAATTTTACATACATGTGTAGTCTGGATGATGTTTAATGAATGTCTTAGTGACAAAACTAAATCAAACCCTAGTAGCTCAGTTCTTTAAGGAGTAACCAATTCCGTTCGAGGTATGCCTGAAAATTAGTTTAGTTAATAGTTGTGATCGGCTGGTGTAGTGCATGGTATATGCATGAAGAGGTGACTCTGTGTCTGAAAAAAATTGAGGAGGTGATAAATGAAATTATTAGCGGAAAAGTTGGTATCACAATAAGCTTTATACCGTAAATGTATCCTTCCTGGACAGTCAGTGTAATCTAACCAAACCTAAGATAAATCCAATTTGGCGGGCTATAAGCGGTGATAAAGAATTTTATTGTAGTCATAACATGATTTCTTTGGGGGATATGTAGAGTCATCTACCTACGCCGATAAACCAGAGACGGCTGGTATACAACATTGCGTCAGTTATTGGCGAAATACGACCGTAATGGCTATGAAAAGTGTGACAGCCACATTTTTCGACCAAAATCATATTTAAACATCAATAGCATAAAATTATTTTTGCAATAAAGTCGAATTTTGTATTTCTTCTGCAAAATTACCATTCATGCTAGCTTTTATCAAATTTCGAAACAAAAAATTGTTCGTCATTTTCTCGATGTATTCCAAGGGTTACAAGATATTAGGTAATCTCAAAAACTAATCACCTAACTTGTAAGTCGCGGGTAATTTGAAGATAGAAAAAACAATACAATGTGTCAACATGAGTCGAGCCCCAGGATAGGCTTGTTTTTTATTCTTAAAGATGTATAAAATTCATATTAACATTTTTCTAATCTAAATTAAGAAGTATTATTTTATTACTAGAGTGCGGAACTAGTTATTTCTTCTGTATATATTTATTTTAAAAAGATGTGTATATTCAAAACCTTGAAATTCTTTTTGTGATATTGACTGTGATTATCTATTTTTTATAATTCCGTTGCTTATTTTAAGCTCCAAATAGGTTAACATGTCAAATCAAATCTTTAGCAAATGCTCTCTTTGTCTACGATTTTTCTATGATTTAAAAATGAAAATATATATTAATGATGAAAAAATATAAACAATTTTCCCTTGGTTTTATTTTTTTTTCTTTCGCAACTTATCTTCTAACAATGGTCATGTATTCCTTCCCTGTTCTTCATTTTTCCTATCCTATTATTATAGCATGTTCGGTAGAATGTAGGTACGTATGTGGAAAATAAGAATGATTATAATACGCCAATAAAACCTTACAAAAAAACCACTAAAATCGCAAAACGCGACGTAAAGCTGCTGTTTTGGTATGTTATTTAGACCCATTTGGGGGGGGGGGGGTGAACTACATTTTGCAAGAAAAAAAACGTTGTGGTACCTGCGTAATCCGTGAAAAATTTCAAATTTTTTTGACCTTTTAGCAGTTTTTACGCAATTCAATTCAAAAACTATGAGCTTTTGACATTAGTTGCTACTATCTCTTTTTGAAAGTATATTAAATTTGAAACAATTGAAGCCAACCCACAGCTCCGTGAGTGTAATAGTTTTTTAGATATGATGCGTGCAAAACGTAGTTTCACACTCCCCTAAGGGGATCAAATAACAAACCAAAAAGACAGTTTTACCTCGCCTTTTGCGATTTAAATGTAGAATTTGACTGGCATATAAATTGAATTGAATTTAATGATGAGTTGGTATTTACGGTGGTATTGAAAAAAACCAAATTTCTGCCAGAAAGGATGGACCTCAATCAAAATTTTTCATTTCTGTTTGGGCTATTTATATTAAATTTTTAGCAGTTATACGTTTTTCAGTCAAAAAGAGTCTTATAAAGGAAAAATTCACTTACTTAAAGCTTATAAAAGAGGGTAAATAAAAGATTGCCTCGGGTTAGCTTATTGTCATATTATCGAATAATTTAAGTGCCTACATAATCCCACTTATGCGTGTAATCGAAACGCACTTGACAGTATATTATTTTTTATTTAAATTATGTAGATTCGTGTTTTTTAATATTATAAACAAGTTGACAGCTGTGTGGAAAGATTATATTTTAGTTTTTTTTTTTTAGAATTTCAAATCTCTTTAATATTCTTGTTTTGAAAAAAAAATCATTGATTTCCCGATGTAATGAATGTAAACTAAGTCTTTGGCGGTTTAATATTTTTATTGATGATTTTAAAATAAAATTTAGATGATTTTATATTCACTTAAAAATTGTTCTAATTTAATGACTATTTAAACGAAAGTTTATAGACCAACTGAGCCCACAAAGGCCATAAAATTTCGGAATCCAGAATTTCATTTTGAAGCTACTTTTCTTTTCACATGCTAAAGAAGTTTCCCTATAAAATCACATGTTCTTGAGAACACTTTTTAATCTTGTAAATATATTCTTACTAATTTCCACTACAAGCAGATAATATTTTAAACACTCTTTACGGTCATAAATTTTTTACATTTGAGCTGTTAAAGTTTGCATTTTAAACATAAAAAACCTATATTGAATAAATTTTAAAGGGATGTTTCATTATGTATGAAGGGTAATTTTCTTGGGACTATTTGGAAAACTAATATTCATGTGGATTCCGTTTTTTCAAAAAATACGTTAAAGTGATCACTTTCATCTTTTCTATTTTTCTTTTTTATCGAGATTGGAAAAATAGAGTTTTTTTTGGATTTTTTTTTTCTGATCCTTTCTTCTTTAAGTTGTAATTTTTATGTTAACAGATATTTTTTTGTAAATAGTGATCTCATCTAAATCTTTAGATTTCGATATTTTAAAGATTATGATCTATATCGAAAAATTTAACTCTGGATTTTAATCAAATTTCTCCAACAAAACAGAACTTTAATAGAATCTACAATTAAAATTCGAAGTATCATATATTGCTTATTATACAATCGCCTTAAAAGAAAGCTATTATCAACACCATACATTATAAAGAAGTGATAAGAAATAAGAGTGCCAAAATTTCAAACCCTTAGAATTGATCGGGAGACTCTCGAAATCGTGTAATCTCTCCCGAATTCAGATATCAACACAAGTTCTCCAGTTCAGTTAAAGAAGATATTTTTAGATTATTTGTTTCGTATTCAGGTAAATTCAACAATTCTGAGCAACTTTTATTTTAAATTACTTGAAGCAAATTTATTTAATTATGGAAAAGTTGAGTACAGAATACTTAAAACATATCGAATAGTATTATAATTCGATGGTATAATTAAATTAATTTCACTATCTGCTGACTTTCTGGTTTATCTCTCGACTTCCCGAAAATTTGAGTTAAAAACCCTACTTTTGAGATTTCCAACTTTTCCTTAAATGATAGTCAAATTAATTTTATTGTCCAATATTTTTATGTTTCTTTACTTGTATATTTTTTATTAGATTCTTCTCATTAAATAATGCAATTAATATCAAACGTAAGGGAATTTTTGTCTCATGATTATAATATTTGCTTTTTTCAATAGGTTAATCTTTTTTAACAGGGGTGCTTTGGCCTAGATTTATTTCTGGGGTTTCTTAGTGACTGAAAGATATCCTTTTAAAATAATCGATAAAAGAAAGAATGGTAACTTTTAAGATAATACATTGTATAAACATTATATTTAATCAAAAGGGTCTTTTATGTTTTTAAAATAGGAAGAGGGGAAAATGTTTTGTTATCAAATTACCTTACCATATAAATAATCCAGTAAATATGTATGAAAATATGGGGTTGCTGTGCAAAAGGTCGGGTAGTTTTGATTTTTGGATATGTTGTTAGTGTTGAGCCCATGACTTAAAATCCAAGTTTTCCACCTCGGGGTGCCAAGGCGCGCCACGGGGCGCGCCACTTTTTAATGAAATATCGAAAATTTGACCATTCCTAAGTGAAATCTCGCGAACGGTTTATTTTACAGAAAATATTATTTTAATAAATTAAAGGGTAATAAATTTGTGACAGTTTAAGCCCAACACCAGGTTTGTAGCGTAAATAATGGCTGAATTATAGATCTTCAAAATAAATTAACTAAGATAATTGGGATCAATGATATAGGTTGGTAAACCTGCATTATTAATTGATCAGCTGAGTGTTAGTAGTTTAGTAAAAACAAATTAATTCTATTGTCATGTTATTGTCAGATTTGTTGTTTAAAATGATCTGAATGTTCGTGCATGGTTATTGCTTAAAAGTATCATTTTTAAGATACAGAAGTGGCTAGGTCAAGAGAAAAACCCTCTTGAATGGGGCTGGGTATCTACCAGATTTGGGCTCTGTCCCCTCAAAATGGACAGAGATGCAGCTCCTGAATCCCTTCTTAAAATGATATCTTGCAATTGTAAGAAAGCGTGCAAGAACTCATGTGGTTGCCGTAAAGCTGGTCTTATACGTTCTTCTCTATGCACCTGTTCTCTAGGAGAATCTTGCGAAAACGTTTCGGAAATAAATCCGTTTGAGGGGAGCTTTGAAGACGAAGACGACATGCTGGCGTCAATAAATAACTCTAAACATGAAGATATAGGAGAGTTAAATTTTCCACTGGATGAAGAGAACAAGGAGCATCAGGCAGAGCTTGAGCATTTCCATCCTGGCCCATCAAAAATGCGAAAACTTTAAATAGATACTGTTATCGTTATTTGTAACAAATACTTCCAAAGTGTACTGTATTGTTTTAACTAAATAGGACATTCATTGATAAAAAAATGTTAATATATAACTCCTACAAACACACTTTTCATTCTTTCTTTCATAATTTTATTAATACTTTCTTTTATTCTTTTATAGCAAATAAACTAACATACACAATTAATTTATACGGCGTTTGATTTAAACAATTATATTGTGGAAATATTTTTAAAAAATCGCGATTTTCACAAATCTTTGAAAAATTGGTTTATTTTGAAGGTTTGTATTTCAGCCATTATTTACGCTACAAACCTGGTGTTGGGCTTAAACTGTTACAAATTTATTACCATTTAATTTATTAAAATAATATTTTCTGTAAAATAAACCGTTCGCGAGATTTCACTTAGGAATGGTCAAATTTTCGATATTTCATTAAAAAGTGGTGCGCCCCGCGGCGCGCCTTGGCACCCCGAGGTGGAAAACTTGGATTTTAAGTCATGGGCCTAACACTAACAACATAGGAAAAAATCAAAACTACCCGACCTTTTGCATACCACAATGTATTATTTTACTGAACTAAAAGCCCACTTGTTAAATGTTTCCAAAAAATAAAACATATATCATGACGTATATAAAAATCACATGAGTACAATTGAGATTTTAAGTGGCTATCACCTCACAATCGGGGTTTACCCTTAACTTAAATAAATTATAATAAATATGAAATACGGAATTAAATATACAAAAAAACCACAACTGTTATTACATTAACCCTTTTAACTGATGACATAAAAAAGTAACAACATTGTTGTAAAAAAAAAGTTCAGCTTGGTTTAACAAGTTTAACCTCTATGCCATCTGTGAATAGTTTTAAATGCATTACCGTAAATGATAATCATAAATTATGCCAACTTTGAAAATATGTGTATATTTAATTTCGAGTAAAAAGTGTTAAAATGTTCCTTGCCGTGCTGAGTATAAGCGTCAGAAGTTTTGCCGATAATTTTTTTGGTTATTTTAATGAAGTATAACAAATAAAAATTCTTTCCTTAAGTTATGTCTATAATAATCCATATTTAAATGAATAAATTATCAGATTTCATGTAGTTTCATAGTTTTCTGAAATTTCTAGTGCGTTAAAATCCGATCAATTTTCATCTTTAATCATAAACTTAATGGATCTGAAGTTTTTTAAGCTGGTATTTTGACATATAGAGTAAGGCCACAGCTATTTTGATAAGGTCAGAATTAGTATACCATTTTCAAGAGCACACTCTTCGATTGAGAATAGAACAGTATTTTCTTCAAATGATTGGAACAGTTTTTTCTTCAAATGGCTGAACTTACAGTTGCACATTTTGAAAACTCAATTTTTAGTACATTTAAGGTATTTTCAGCATGGTATATGCAGTTCCTAAGCTGAAATTATGGTAACCAAGAATAGAGTTTAGTATTAAATTCCTAAGTGAGTTCCCAATTTTGAAAATTTACGTCAAAATTAATATCTCGAAAATAAATCGACGTGGTTTTTTTTTATTCTAAAATCATTATTTTCAACTTTTCAACATTCCTACTTTTTTTTTTCAATTCTGTCGAGAGAATTTTTTAATATCGTAAAAAATAGATGGGAGGTCAGTTAGTTTTTACATGCTTTGACACTCGAATTCGCAAACTTCGCAACTGTTTATCACGCGATTTACTAACGACTAAAAATTCTGCAACTTCGGGATCTCACAGCTGACATTATTCTGAGCCTGTTAAAAATAGGTCAAACCTGTCGACAAGTGCTTTTATAGTGGAAATATCTTAATTTGACGCTAGCCTCTATTTTACTTTATTTGCGACTTAAAACCTCAATCGTCTATGAGTGATTAGCATGACATTTGTCTTAAACGACTTGCCACAAAAATAAAAGTTCCACAAGTAATAAATAAAAATTTCAATATTTTAATGAATGAACTTTTTTTATGGCTCATTTTTAGATTTTAATCCTCTCAATAAAAACTCGTTTCGCTCACCGGAAATATGTTATTGAATTTCTGTAACATGAAATGCGACCTTAGAGCTCTGATCGCCTCTGAGCCTCTAGCTCAAAAGAAAGAAAAAGATGATTCACATTTTATATTATCATATTGTCGTTTCTAAGAAATTTCGAAAAAACAAAAAATTAGACTACTTTCAAAATTAAAACGAATTGAAGCTTGAAACATTGCCGTCTTGTTTGGCAATAAAATTTTAGATCGATTAGACACACTTGGAAGAAAAAAAGAAATTGTTTTGCCCTCTTAACTAAAAAAAAATTTATGAAGAGATTTAATCATCAGAATATTGTTCGAACTTATCTAAATGTAAATTTAACAAAAATAAAAAGAAATCTTTTTGGAATATCTATCTACTTGATAAAAGATTAAATTAATCACATGGCATTTATTAATGATCTGTCATTAAGTAAAATATTTTTACACAATCTATACATTTTAGCCGCTATACACTGCAACTGTATAGTTATAGTCAGTCCAGTATACGCACAGTCAGTGGTCGCGTATATAAATGGTAAACAAGTAGCTAAGACGTAAACAACATAAACATATTAAAACAACTTTTTAAAGTAACCAGTAGCAATGGAGAGTTAGTATTTCATTGATCATAGTAAATAATTTTTAAGTATAGATGTTGGTTTAATATGACAAGACTACACTATCAA
Source organism: Chrysoperla carnea (assembly GCF_905475395.1). Classification (NCBI taxonomy): domain Eukaryota; kingdom Metazoa; phylum Arthropoda; class Insecta; order Neuroptera; family Chrysopidae; genus Chrysoperla; species Chrysoperla carnea. The sequence continues at coordinate 50,958,953 of NC_058339.1, forward strand.
GATAATTATTAAAGTGGGAAATTGAACAAGTAGTTAGTAATTAATTTTTTTTAAATCAGACATATTTGGTATATCATTATGTCTAATTTTAATTGAATATAAATTTCAACATAATTTATGATTTTTTTTTCTTAAAATCTTATTTTAAAACTATAAAGCATTCTAGTCAGAACATAATTTTTAACTATTTATATTTAATCCTTTTCTTTGCCGATTGTTCAAATCGGTAGAAATTTTGAAAGTTTTGGTCGTCTTCAATGAGACAGCTGAAAATTTTAATGCACCATTAAGGACATAAGAAGCACGGACCTATATGTAGGAATGATTTAATCGTTACACGACAAGCTTCTGTGTGTCTTTACTAAAGTTGAAGTTGTTTCCCTTCGCTCCCACCATTTTTGATCACTATACGTTTTGTAACCTTCAAGTTTAAACAGCTCGAGGAAGGAATGCCAAATTTCGATCATGTACTGGACTCTACATGAGTATAAATTTATAGGATGGTCGTTATATAAGTGTTTACTCTTTATTTTCTTTTTCGTTTTAAAGGAGTATGATTGAAATATTTGGTTTGGTTTTCGAGCCTTTGAAGAAGTAGTGCTCGCTGTCTAATTAAATTATAAACAATGTGAAAGCTTGATGGTCGAAAACTTGTCTTTGTTTGAATTTTGTTAATCATAACTTTTCTTCTTTTTAAAGAGGACAGTAATTTTATTTTATGAATGTAAGTATGAATTCATTTAATATTAAGTTATTAAACTAATTGTAAATGAAATAAACTAAAAATTTCACACGTACAATTATATAAAAAAGAACAGTAAGTAAATTTGACAATAGAGAAGTTGCATGTTTTTAACTTTATTTCTTCTCGAAAGTTTAATATGTTTTACGTCGGTAAATATGTGATTTATCTGAGAACAAATGGTTGTGTACGGTCTCTAAGTAGTATTATACCAAAAAATGGAGCACGTTGTTACTCATTTACTGCTCTTAATCGTAAATAATAAAGTCAATTTTTCAACTTTATTATCCGGAAATAAAGCACAAATTCGAGTACTAATAAATAAGGAGCCGTTATACTCGCAGGTTCGTCCATCCAGGGCTATAAAGGATATGATGTATCAGTAAAAACGGGCTTATATCTGTCACCATATTTCTAACTAGGTGATCAAATCATAAAACACTAACGTCTATCGCTCGTTTTACGAGCTTCAATGAATAATCAACTGATTTACACTATCAGTTTAATAGTTTATTATTTTTATAATTTATATATTTATTAACAAAAAAACGGTGCCAAATTTACCAACAAACTAAAACCCAATCAAAATCTTATGATAATTGATAATTTTCTAAATTAACAAACATATAAAACATATTGTTAAACTCATGCTGTTACACTACTGTTATTTATATTTTTTTATTTAAAATTTATTGACTGTAAAGTTATCTAATAACAGTACTACCTTCATATAATAATATAAAATATACTTGTATATAATGCAGCTTACATCAGTGAAGAACGAAAGATCTGGACCATTGATATTTTAGGTATATTTAAAAAGAAACACTTGAGCTTCTCTTCTCTATAACAAAGGTCATATTTACTCCTTATTAAAAGCATCTTATAACTAAATGAATTTGATTGAAATATGATGTATTTATCAGTGTTTTTCAAGTAATTTTTATAAATGCACTTTAAGGCGTTTAGAGCTGCATATTAAGGCATCTAACTGTACAAAACATTATTTTGTAGGATGGTAGATACTTGAAAATTGTCATATCCCCTACAAATGCGAATGTATTTTTCTACTAATATCGTTGACACATGCACGTTCTTAAAAGTATAGGAATGCGGAGTATGTGGCACGCAACTCAATTTTTAGGATCACAAAAGAACAATTTAGAACTGCACAAATCAGAAATAGAACTGCATTATTTGAGTATAACTGTACGTTAAAACTATTTGATACGTAAATAAGAGATTGGGAAGGGGGTTGTAGAAGTGACTACCAAGAGACACTTCCTAATCGTTAACTCGTGTCCGAAACCATAAAAATCACGAAAAAATGATTTTTTTATATAATTAAATGAGGAAGATGTGTTGGTATGTTGACACCCACAACAGGTATTTCTTTTCCACTAGCTCATTAACTTCTTTCTCTGTGGATTCCTTTTAAATTGTTAAATCAATGGCCCCCGCTCAAAAATCAATTTACCTACTAAACAATCCTTCATACTGAAATTCAGAATTTTTGAATTAAAAGTGATTTATATCACACTTTTACCATTCCTTAATGGCTTTTGATATGATGCATAGGTCTATAATTTTGGAGATAAATATGACTAAAAGACAGAAAAAAGTATAACCAACATATAACGTAAAGAATTGTTTATTATCAGATGATAAAAGTATCATAGTGTGATTAAAATTAATTATAAAGTTGACTTTATCAACATAATAATATATTATTAAAAAATGACTACTGTACTATTTATTTATTTTAAAAGGTACCAAAAATATGTTGAATTTAATTATTTGTAATGTATTGAGCATAATAGATTGGTAAGAAAACAACGTATGCTGGAATAAATAAGTGAGAATAATAACAGGCTTTATGTAAAATTTTTATTTATTTAAAAAAGTTTTATTAATTATAAACTGGACAGTCCAATTGATGGAAAATTTCGAATACAACTTTTCACTTCATTTCTAATAGATATTATTAACATGTAAAGTCAATTTGAAAATATTGTAACGAAAATTCCTGCGAGTATATTGATATTTTTCGATAAATGTCCAGAATTATAGGCTTTTTTTACAGATGAACCAGATTTGTTTAAGTTTCTTTATGTTTAAGTTTCATCAAATGTTGAATGGAAAATACAAAAATCCAACCACTTCGACAATTGACGAGTAGTTTGTGAGATATCGACCAAAATAATATACAAAGGATGATATTCAGTAGAAAGTTTCAGAAAATGAATCAGTTTTTCGTGTTTTATTCAAGTAAATTAAAAATCTGGTGTCAGTTGACAACGATACGGCTCAAAAATAGGAGTTCTTAATCTGTCTGATTCAATAGAACCTGAATTTTTTACTTTATGGATCTTAATATAACGTCCATTTTTTTACGTTTATTCGTTTTCATTTAAAATATCTTCACAGGCACAAAATAATAAGCTTAGTAAGAATTCTAGAACTTTGACTTTAAACAGAGTAACTTTTAAATGACCTTCTAATAAATCCGCTTCCATAATTAAATTATATTTTTTATTATATAATCAAAAAATCTTCCATGTATCTTTTTTTATCTCTTGTAATTCATTTACATATTAATTATTATTTATTTTTTACATATAAATTTCTGTTTAATAAAGTAATTTTAATACATAATAATAAATTAAAACACAACATATGAATTATTTATTCCCGAATGTTCCATGTTAACTGTTTTGAATCTAAAATACATAATTTGCCTCCCACTTCGCTGTAAAAAGAGAAGAAAGTTCAGTATTGTATTCATAACAGTAAACCCGGTGTTGACTCTCAAAATGAATCTATTTTTATTATTCCCTGAATTTATTTTAACTGGTTTGGGTTTGTTGTCTGTACGTATGCCCGGGTCTCGCTAGAATGAAATTATTGAGGAAAAGCTGAAGTATTATTGAGGGCACAACGAGACATTGGGAATAACTTTTGTACAATTTTCTCCAGTTTTTAATTGTTTTTTGTTGTTTTTGGTTGCTTTTTGCACATAAACATGCAAATGAGTGTGTTTATACATACGTAAATATAGGTTAACGAGCGCCTCGTATCGTGCATGGGACTGTTATTATGACAAGGAAAAAAATCGGTTGCTATGCTCGTCAAAAAATCTAATTTAATCAAAATAGTTCAGGTTAATTTTTCGGGTTCTATACGGTATACGACCTCAACTTTAAACCGTAATAATGTGTAAAAAATAGAATTTGTATTCTGAATTACATTTTTCAATGGGCTTCAACAAGTCACATATATAATGTTGAATTAAACATATGTGATATGTTGATTGGTAGGTACCTACCAATCAACATATCAACCTTTGTATCACATGTGTGAAGTTATTAATTAAATACTTTTTATTGATTTAATTATTTAATTTAATAAATGTGAAAGTTTTATCGAATATTTTAGACCTCTATGTACATATTACAAGACATACTATGATATATATTACGGAAGTGCTTGAGATCCAATGTTAAAACACAAACTATGAGGAGGAAGAGACACAAGTTTTCTACCTAATTCGTACCTAATAGCTCGTAAATAATATCATATTTTCATTACCATCTAATAATAACTGATTAATATTTAATATCCAGCAATCATTTATACCTGATTGTTTTTTCAAAACTGATAAAATTTTGTAATACAAAAAATGTTAAATAGAAATATTATTATTAATTTGGTGGTGGCGCAGTGAAATATGGGAAACTTTTTTCTGATAAACTCAAAAATTGCCAATTTACATACATTTTAAAAATAAAAAATATTTCCTAGGTTCACACTTCAATGATATTGTTGATTTCTTAAAATTTTTCGATCAGATGAATTTTTTTCATGCTAAATCTTTAAAAAATACCAAGCAGATAATAAAATTTTTCTTATAATCAACATATAGATAGCTTTTTATATGTAGTGGGCTTGCCTGCGAAAAGTTGAATGTAAAGTTGTATACCAAAAATGATAATGCACATTCGAGTACCTTGAATATTTTCGATCCAATATGAGAAGAAACCGCGTGTTTGTTTCCATACAGATTCATAATACCCCTGAGTATCGATATTTTAAGCTTATTAATATATATTTATATTAAAGCAACTATTGGTGGAGTTAATTCAAACTGGCCAAAGATTTTCTCTGATTTGAAAAGTGCTTAAGAAAGTGTTATCTCTGAATTTGATTGATAAACTTTAAATTTTTGGTCCTTTTATTTAATTCTCTATTATCTAATTTCTACCAAGGTATATTACATACGTTTGTATAGGTTTAATCATTGAAAGAGCGGTAATTAGTTTTGAATTAATTTAAAATTAATTTGGTTATACAATTTTGGGTTTTTCCTGTTTTTAGATGACTTATTTCGATGCATTGTCATGTTTGGGTACACCAATGTTGTATTGATTTGTTTCCATAACGCTTTAAAGCTCGTTATCATACCGGATGGGACAAAAGGATACATTCATATTGTTTGTTTCTGACTGGCCTCAACCTACACAGTTAAAGGAATAAAATATCGAAGTGATTTCTTATAAATTGCTGAATTTAAAGTGAACTATTCATTGAAAAGAATATGATATTCAATTTAAAAGAATATTTGGACCGTGGATTATTTATAGTTGGTCGAATACTTAACTCTTTTCGAATATAAATTCAGGAGATTCGGGTACAATTTCTGACTTGTAATAATCTTGTAGTAATTTTCTATATATTCGTAGTTTAACTTAGTTTCACACATTCATATCTGATCATGTTTTAGATTTTTGGATGTAAATAAAAATCATTCATTTGTACCTAGCCTTTTCTTCTTTCGAACTCGCACCCTTATTCATGTTTCTTTTTAAACACAAAACATAACCATACCTACTTCTAGTATTTTTATTATTTTGTTATGGCATAAAGAACCGTAACTAAAAGAGTAGATTATTAATAAAAACAAACTCGTTTGTTGTGTGGTATATAAGCACAAAATGTACAAGCTACTATAACAACCATAACTATAGTAAATAATATAAAGTAGCTAATAAAAAGACTTAGTATAGCTACTTATATTATAACAACATATGGGTCTAGGAGATGACATGTAGTTTACTTTAAAAATTTAAAATCGTCTGCTGATTGAAGTTGCAGGTAGCCGATGTTAATGAATACTCAATGAACCTTCTACCAGCTTCAAAGGAAATAGCCTCAGTTTTAATCCCTTTTTTGAGTAAAACATTAAAGGAAAGTAACAAAAAATGAAAAAGTATAAAATTTTTCTAAAACAAATATTAGAATTTCTGCCTCATTCACTCATTTTCGTGTCATACTCCTTGAAAATTAGCTCTCCTGTTGGTGAGCGCTGTTGTAATGGCAGCAGTTTTCTTTGTCTTGTCGGTGATCAAAAGCTTTCGAGGTACTAATTATTTAAATGAAGTTTTATACGTATATCAGTTCAATACATTGTAGCGAGGCTGGTATCATGGGGGACTGTGAAGGTTGCTTCTAGAAGAAGCACTAAGTCTGCCCCGTTAAGGTTTATTGAATTAATTCATAAGACTTAAGAGTGATTAAAGGTAACTAAACCGTACTTTTTTAATTTTTAGTATGTTTTTTTACCGAGAAAGAAAACAAAATCGTTTTCCACATTTAATCACTTTTTTTTAATATGGAAAAAAACTAATTCTAGGAGCATTGGAGCATTGACAAAGGATCTATCCGATAAGGCTGAAAGAATAAAACTTCCATTCTAAGATAATCCCTTCCACCAGCCCAAACTAAAATATATACCGATTACGGACTGCATTACTAACCAAGAGTAGAGTTTACTAACCAAGAGAGATAGGTTTTTTACGTGAATATTCATGTCAGCTCCTAGACTGTATACATATGATTGTATTCACGTTTGTACATTATATGTACAATAATATAAAAGGCAATCTATTGTTGCACATGTGAGTACATATAGGAGAAAAAAAGTACGTGCGTACGTGTATGATATGGCTATATGCTTATGCTTATGTGACTACTTTTGCCCATTAAGTGACATGATTACCTATGGATAAGAAAATATTATACCAAGTGTTAATTTATATTTGTTAATTATTATTAAAATTCAGACAAACGAGGCTAATCAGGCTATTCTTTTCCACTGAACCAGTGTCCAGAGCCCTACGATCGACGGATACTCCGCCCTCTCCTCAAATCATCATTTTGTAGTCCTCTTTCCATTTAATGATTTAATGACAAAATAATTGTATTGTAATGCGATTATCGAAGTTTCTAGCCCTAAACCTTACTTATGTATATTAATATTATATTTCTTTATAAAAAAATATTCGTATTAAGTTTTTTTTACTTGAACAAATAGAAAAAAACGAAAAAATTACACAGAAGCGGGGACTCGAAGCCCAGTCCAAGGCATAATCAACTCCGCCAATCCTGCTTTATTGCTTTATGTGAGTGATTCCAATTATATGTAACGTCTTCGTGTCTATTCTTTTTGTATGTTTTTTGTCGTGTCTTTTTTTCTGTGTAATTTTTCCATTTCTTTCTATTTGGTCAAAGGAAAATACGTAATGTCCATTGAAGTGTACAGACTCACTCTCATATGTTAACGGGTAAAATGCGTTAATAGTATCATGTATTAAAGACTTTGACTTATCAAGTTCACACAAAATTTGAAATAAATGTATAAAGTTTAGTTTCATAATAAAAATATGTAATTTTTGTGTTCTGTAGACACAAACATACAAATGGAATAGACACGAAGATGTTATATATAATTGGAGTCACTCACATAAAGCACTAGTGACGGAGATGGTTACGTCCTAGACCGGAGTTCCCGGGTTCGAGCCCTGGCTCCTGTGTATTTCTTTCATTTCTTTCTATTTGTTCAAATCATTTCTTTTCTTAATTCTAATAGTGTGTGAATCTATTAAATAATATGGAAGCACTAAGAATAGAAGTGTTTTTAATTTATATGTTGGTAATATTAAAGTGTAATTCTCCTCAATGCATTTGTTTTTATTCTATATTTTTCGATGTTATTATTCGTTTTTGGAGCTTGTTATTAAACATAAAGTTAAAATTTGAATCTGTAAGAATCTGTAATTTAAAAGAAACAGCTTATTGAAATATCTTATCAATCAAAATTGGTGAAGGTAATAGTACTTTTGATCTTTCAACAGGTTTTATTAAAAATACATTTTTCCACAAGAATTACCAATCAATGACTATTTTTAATGTATTTTCAGGATGTTTTCTAATCGATTTTTCGAAGCTAATATTATGAAAAATAAATGGCTCATAAAATACAATATTCTAAATACCAGTAGTCCAACTAGAATATGACTTGTATAATAACACTTTAATGGAAATCTTAAACTACACAAGCATCAGAACTATATATAAATGTACATACTTATAGAATTCAATTTTAAAATAATAATAAAAAAATGATTTATTACATTGGAATATTAACGAACAACATGGGGTCAACTTGAAATTTTATTCTGCATATAATAATAATAATAATAATATTTTTTATATGTAAATAAAATGTTAGGCTAAGAGGCAGAGCTTAGCTAGAATCTAGATGTCTATGCGCAATTTCAATACTTTCTTAAGTAAACTTGGTAAGTGTGTATAGCTGAGGGGGTATTAGATAGAACGGGCCGGGAGAGGCGAATAAGAGTGTAAGGACACGTATATCCTTTATGTTATTTTCGTACCATCAAAACTTCATATGGATAATACTAAAATTGAGGGCTCTGCTTAAAAAAATCTGAACGTACTCATACGGCTTTATTCGGCAACTTCTCTATGACTTTTTACATTAACATGGTGGGTTATAACAGCGAAAATAGTGTTCTCGAATCAGGTTTTGTTGTCTACCAATAATAGTGATGGATTGATCAACTTACATAGAAAATATTATTCAGATCAATTTTTAGTATGGGGATTTCTCGTATTAATACGTAAAAAATTTTAGCATACTATATTCTTGAAAAACTTTAATTGGCTCAAAATAATTTCTTATCTGTACAAGCGTTTTGGTCAAAATGTATATTTTCTGAACTTATGCTCGTTTCTATCTTCTCAATTGGCTTTCAAGTTAATTTCTACCATTGCTACAGGCTCTTAGTACGAGATAATGAATAGCACTTATTTCCAATTTGTACTCAGGTTACCCCAACATTCTGGTAAATATCTGTTTTTCCAAAAAAAAAAAAAAAAAAACTAACAAAAAAAAGTGTGGAGTCAAAATGAAGTTAAACAGTGAAACATAGCTTTATATTATGAGATAAAAAAACGGTGTAGCTGTATTGATTTGATGAGAAAAATATTTGATATACAAAATATGGCGAAAGCGCAGGGAAATTTCTTACAGTTCGTAGATGACTTTAGAAAAACTACCCAATAAGGTATCAAAATAAAGCGTAAACATACTTTTATATACGCCAAAATAAATCTTTTTTTCCCAAAGTTGATACTTTCCGGAGTTTTGAAATTTTCCACTAAAAATTACATTGTACCAAAAAGAGGATTTTTTGAACTTCAGATTCAGTTACAGATGAAAATAAAGCATTTTTCTAAACGTTTTCGCCATAGAAATATAATATAAGACGATTACATATTCTTTGATTAGGCCATTTTGATCTTAGAAATTAGTTATTGGGTAAAATTTGAATCGTATTAGAGTTTCGACTCTCATTCTAAAACATATAAAACTGTAGCCTTATTCAATACCCACAATGACACATAATAACAATACCAACTCACTTACGTATATGTATTGTAATAATATAAACTAAATGGTCGCGACAATAATCTGTGAACTCAGTCCAAAACACGAATTGTGGGCAGTATAATATACATCTAGTGGTGGATTGTTGGTAGAACAATGGGTAGGTTTTTTTTACTTTTTGTATATGCTTATAATAGCTAACGTCTTGCATTTAAAAAGGTTGGGTACTGTATAGTAGACAGGAATATGTTATTATACTTTTTTTTAATAATATATTTTTTCAAAAATGGTTTTGTTTACTGAGACATTTATTTACTTATGTAATGTACGCGTTTTTTATGTTGTATGCTTTATTTAGACATATATAGAATGTTTAAGGTCAACGTGATATAGAAAGTGCAAAGGATATAGTCCTTAACAGTAGGTAGTTTATTGTAGTTGAGCAGTGTAGGTAACATTAGAAGTAGGACCAACTTGATCTAATATATCTCCTAAAGATCTAAAAGTATTTCTAAAGTCCCAGTTTTATTAACTTTTCCTAGACTATAACTTGGTGATGCTTCGCAATAAACTTTCATTTGGTTTGACTTTTGTTTGAGTTTTGGAAGATCAGCTATTTGTACGAAAAGTTTTTGATATGAGGTTTCATTTTGAAGTGAGTATATACCCAAATTCATGATACATGGCTCCATACTCATAGTAATTCTTTTATTTTATACTATTGTAACGAGTCTGGTATCATAACTAACTATAGAAAAGTAATCTATTAAAAGTGTGAAGTGGAAAATAATATAATAAAAGCAGGTTTAGACTTGTGGTTGAAATTATTTTTACCTTATTTTCAACTTTGATATGAATTTTGTTTTAATTTCATGAATTTAGACGAAAAAAAGAATAAAATTTTTCGATATCTGCCTTTGTTTTCGAAATATTGAGCCAAATAATTAAACAAAATTTTCAATTTTCGATATTTGAAAAATTACTCCAGAGATATCGAAAAATTGTATTCCTACTTTTCGTCTTTTAAATTAAAATATATTTTTATAAATTTGTGTCCCCACTACCGTGCTCACACATCCTTATTTAGTGGGTCAGATAGATTTTTTTTGTTTTCAATAATTTATTAAGGATTTATCTTAAATTTAAATATTTTTTTTAATTTTCACCTAATATGAAAACGTTTTGGAGAAATCTATGAAAACATATCATCCATTTACCGTTTTTCCATAAGGCCAATTTAAATTATGCTTACTTTTGACTTAGTCTAACCTGGTATAAAAAAAAAATCAAGCCTTTTTCATTATTCAGGCGTTCGTACGTCCTTAATTGTTTATATATATATATATATATGTATTGCAAGTTTAATATTTTTATGTTCTTGCAGTGTTGAATTGTAAAATAAAGCTATAGAGTTGCGTTAAATTCAACTGGCCCAAGTGACCTGGGTATTTTAATTTTATCTAGACTCCAGCAGCTAGGGAACCAGCAGTGGACTCTTGTTGAAAACACATATATAAAAAATCGAAAATTGAGAAAGTTTGCCTCCTTAAAAACTTTTTATCTACTCATCAATCAATTAATTAATATTCAAAATTGATTAACTCTTTTATTTATTATAAATCGATAAATAAAGGTATTTCGTAATAATTCTGGGTCATCTTTGAATCAAGTTTTTTAAGTACTTTGTTTATCAAACGGTAGTTTGAAAACAATGACATTTTATATCCCAAATTTTCAATCTTACAAAGAAACTTGTTTGAAACACGATAATTGATGGTTTTTAATCATTAATATACCACCGTAATGCGTGTATTGATTAGCAGATGGTTTTTTTATTATTGTGAAATAAAAAATATAATTATTATTTAAGTATTATAAAAATTATTAACCCATAGCATAAACATCAATAAATACATTTTTTTTATAATGGTTGCCGATTTCTATTCAAATAGAATAAGAATCCATAAGCATAAATAATTATTAGTAATTATTAGTTTGTATTGATTTGTAAAGAAAATAATTGTCAAACACCCGGTGTGTTTTTGATCATTCGTCAATAAATAAGTTCATAAGATTGATAATAATTAGTACAGAGATGTATTTAATAGTAATTTGTTGTAAAACTAGTGGAGAAAATTTGGATTTTCTAAAGTGTGAAAAAAAATGAGCTGGTACTTTTATGGTATTAAGTGTATTTTAGTGTAATATGAGCCGTTGGGTGAGTGTAAATGATAACACGAGTACTCATTTTAACGCAGTATAAATATGCCCGAATGTGTTCACGTCATAGCTCATCAAGTAATTTCTTATATTCTTATCAATAACCAAAATTTAATTGAATCATAAGCTGAGAATGAAGAATCCTGTACTGCAATTAAGATTGTGCTATATAAAAAATTTAAGCGTAGGTTATTTACTAATCTATTATATAAATTTCGAGTGTGTAGATGTTAGGCACTGTAGATAGTGGATGTTAGGCACAATACTCCTCCTAAACGGACTGAATGATTTTGATGAAATTTTGATATTTATATGATGATTGATATTTACCATTCGGTACACTCCAACTTTTTTTGAGGGCTCCGCAGCAAAAAAATTAAAAATTAAATGGTGGGAGCGCATATAAATCATATATTATCTACATTATATTACAACATAAAAAGAACTATGTATTTTTAATAGTATTAAGGTATTATTTAGTATTATTTAGGTATTGTGAATATATATTTGTCTCCAACCAGATCGAAGACCAGGCCAAAGGCCAAATACATAGGAATAAAATTTGGGTTTAGTGGGATAGGTTTAACGGGATAGATAAGAGGCAATAGATAGGAGTAAAATTTGTGTTTAGCGAGATAGTATTGGGATTAACGAATTGGAGTTCCGTTAACACGGGACAACATATGTTTTTTGAGTAACCGATCTTCGAAAGTCATTTCTTATATGGATATGCAGTGTGTCCAATTATGTCGACTTATGGAAAATTTGTTTTATGAAAACAAGTTAATCTTGATAAAGCTCTACATGGTGTAGATATACCTCCTCAAAATGACAATTGAAATTTGAACACAACTTTGAAGCTATTCTATCAGAGTTCCACAAAAGCTAGGCCAACACTCTTTCGCAAGCTAGAGCCAACATTTTCAACCAGTCTTTGCTCAGGCTTGCAGACCAGTCTCGGACGTATCTTGTTCAGCCAGTGCAATCAAGATTGAATCAGTCATGGTAACCAAGCGTGGGACAAATTTATCGCACAGAATTTCACCAAAACTGTGCCAACAAGCTAGGCCCAATGTTGTACACACTTGGAACAATCCAGGGCTTACACTGAGCCTCTTGTAAGTTCCTGTATAGGGTGGCGTGGCGTAAGTATATCGTATAACTCAAAAATCATTGTCATCTTCTCTTGTATGTAACGAAAATTTTTTAATGGAAACTTTTTTTTTTTTGCTATCCTTAAGCCCATTTGGTGTAGTATAAAAATGTGCAAGGAAGTCATTCAGTCAGTGTCCATCATCAGATTTTTTTTAAATGCGATCCTGTTTATGAATCGAATAATCAAAATAATTATTGATTTGTTACAAAAGAATAAGATACAATAAATAAATCTTATATATATAGGAGACTTTCTATAGATATAGATAGATAGTCACTCATCACGATATCTCTGGAACTATAAGACCTAGAGACTTGAAATTTGGCAGGAATATTTCTTTTGCCAAGTAGAGGTCAGCTAAGAACGGATTTTACGAAATTCCACCCACAAGAGGGGTTGCGGGGGTGTTCATGACTAAAAAATTCATATTTTTAAATTATGGCTTTTAATAGTTCAAAACTTGGTCAGAATGTTTTAAATTACATTTAGAAATTTTTTTTACCTTCGGAGGGTAGAAAGTTGTAGCGAGAAAGTGGGAAGGAAATATCGAATATTTACAAATATACCTAAGTGGGGTATCAAATAAAAGAGCATGACGTGTACATTACAAAACTGTTACCCAACGCAAGGAAATGTGGAGGGAGGGGTGCAAGTGGGGATGTTGCCCAGCAAAGCGGGTATATTTTACGCCACGCAAAGCGGGCGGGTAACAGCTAGTAAATAAATAATTCTTTTTCGAATTTCCTTTTTTGAAATAAAGACACTTAATAATAACACAAAAACAAAACAATATACATTTTAGTTGTTTTTGAATATGGTATTGCGAGCGACACAATAAAAAACCAAGCGGGTGGTTTTTTTTCTTATAAACTTTATTCTAATGTTAAATATTTTTATTTATTGTTTAAAATAATATTTATAACAAATGTTTAAAAGATATTGAACATCAATAAATTATTATTTATTATTACTATATTTATTTTTATTGATGTACGAGTTCGAATACCCGTTGAAAAAATCAATCTTGAATATTTTATGTTTTAGCAAAAGCATGGAAACTGATGTAAAGCATTGTAGTATGAAATTTGCAACTTAACATATCGAAAAAATTTGTTGCTTTTGTACTCTTATCTTGGATACTTGGCTATTCGTAAACGTTATCCCAATATTTTTACGAGTCCGGGGATATTTTTTTCAAAGTTTCAATTGACAGGACAATCTAAAAGGCAGGAAATTTCCGTACTTTCTTATAAGATCATGCCATTATCTTTTTCAAAATCATTTCAATTCTTTTACCAGCAACAATCTAAAACCATTCGTTTTCCAATGCTATTCAACCATTTATTTTATTGTATGAAATGGTAGAACCGAAAAAATGGAAAACGAATTTCTCGATTTACTATCCTTGCAGTTACTTCGTAAATTTTCCATTAATTTAGTAAAACTGAAATACATTTTATCTCTGCTTCTAGCTTTCCATTTTAGGAAAATTTCAACATATCTTAAGAGAATTCAGGAATTTAGTTTTTTGATGGTAAATATTTTTTTTTTAAATAATTATTTTACGTACTTTTAACTTATTTTATATAACTTCCTTATGACTTATAATTTTTGAGATAATACAGAAAATTACGCAACGGACCTTCAACGAAATTATATGTTTAATTTGTAAATATGATTTTATTGAACGATATTTCTATAATAGGTGTATGATGGTCATTGACTCTTTAATAACCTATTAAACTTGTTGAAATTACATTTTCTGATTGACGAAAGCGCCACTTAGACTACAGTGTTAAAAGTTGTCATTTCGAATATAGGATTCATAAAGATTTTTTTAAGCCCAATAAATTTTGTGTCAAAATATTGGCTAAATAATAAAAATTTGCTTGGTGTAATTTTCATAACACGGTATGAAGTGTTAATAATAATAAATTCAAGAATTAGATAGTGTTAAGATGAAAATGTAGTTTTTTTTAGTTTTTTAAACCAAAATTTATAAGTTTAAAACTTAAAAAGTTTAAGAATAACCAAAAAAGAGTAAAGACAAAAACACTAAAAAATAAAAAATGATAATTTTGAATTCCTTGTGAATTTCGGTTTTATACGACTTTGAATATATTCAACAGAAAGATCCATATACCATTAATATTAAACTCTTTATTTGTATCAATTGTTTCGAGATTACACGAATGTATTTTGCTCATTTAAGTTCGTATTTAGAATAAGGAGATTAAGCAGCCTCTAATATTTTAGTTACACTCTGTATAGATAAATTTAAAAACGCCAATGTATGAATATATTGCAGATTATAATAGCATAAATATAATTCTATTGAATGGTCCAAGTGCCAATTGCCATGCTCTTTAAGTTAGGATTCTACTTAAGATACTAGAAATATAGCAATAGGGGATTTTTGAGATATTTTTTGACACTAAAATGTCAGATATGTCGAAAAATACAACAAAATGGGCTTTATTAATACAAACTTTAAATACTACTCAAATAGCTTTCTGCTTTTCATTTTATGGCTATCTGCAAATTGTCATCACATGGTTGAATGGTTTGTGATTCATTAGTGTGCTTTTCTAAATGGTTGACGTCATCATTAAGGTACTACGATATATATATCGTTAAACAGACATAACCAGCATTTTTTTAATACTTTATAACAAATATCGCTCATAAACACTAATAAATACATTAAAACGAAGTTGTTTGTATATATTGTTATTGTAGAATCTGAAGAAGGAATAAAAAATAGTCCGAAACGTTAATCTCAATAGTTTTTCCTATTTGCAACCAACGTGCAAATAATGGATTCTGTTGATTTTTCGACAGGTTTTCGGTCATTTGTATAAGTAATATAATACATTTATTATAATTAAATTCCTAATTTTTTTACTTGTATTGTACATATATCACTAATAAATAAATTTTATTACTAATAAAAAATTTAAAACACAATCTATAATATACAAACTGTTTATACAATGCATTCAAAAATGTTCAAAGTGGTTAGCTGAAAAAAGTGCAAAACTACAAAGGTAATACTTGTAGATGGGATGGAAATTAGAAACCTGTGAAATTGTTTCAGAATATTTAACAATACACTCTTGAATATAATAGTTTAGAATAGAAGTATACCCACATGAATGAGGGGTGAAAGAACTAAAAAAAAAAATAATAATAATAAACGATTAATTTAAATAGCTTCGACAAAAATGAAAAAATCATCAGCTTTCGCGAGCAAATTATTCAAGCAATGCCGTACATGTCAGTGCGTTTATAAAAATAGTTCATATCTATGGTCCGGGAGATAAAGGGGAGAAAATCATCCAAAATAACTGAATCAAAATTTTAATACTAATAATAAGTCAAAGACATCGATGATTTTCTGTTATATTGAGCTAAGACTCAATCACGTAGTCCCAATCAGAGAGTAGATATAAACTCCCAAAAGTTAAATAGTTTTAGGAAGGCATTTTTGGCATGGCTGAATTGCGTAACATAGAACCAAATTGAACCAAATTTGAATCGCCTATACCTTCATAAAATTAATGATTTTATGTCGATGAAATATAATGGAAATTAGCAGATCGTTTCATTGCTACCTATTTGTGGATGTTTTACGATGCAATCAATCATGCTGAAGTTTCCGAAATAATTTCAATTATGGGTGCTTATATTTCCCCTCATATTAGAAGGCTATGAGATCAAGCCTTGATGCAAAACGATATCTTTGGCGAGTATTAAAATCTCGGCGCAGCCGCAGATATTCGTTAATTTCGCACAGATATTCGATATTCGTATATCCCCCATACCATTACTTCACTATCTCATAAACTTTTTGTAGAGGTAATATTGTAAGTATTTTTGATAAAGATGTAATTTAAAATTATAATAATTATAATATTCCTATACAATTTCTTAATTATAAATTAATAAAAACTATACATATATATGTATAATATATTGTAGGTATATTGTTATTCGGTTAATTTTAATTAGATTATAATTTATGGCTTGTACCAAACAAAATTGATAAAATAATCATACGAGAATTATAGATTAATAACCGTAATAACATTTAATTTAATTATCTGATCAAATGAAAGATAAAAATTTATTACTTTAGTGTATTTATTCGGTATAGTTATAAATAAAAAAAACTTCGTATATATTTCATTTTCAACCATAAAAAATTTTTATCATTTATGTTTTTGCATATTCATTCATAATGTATCTATGTATACTGATTATTTATGTATACTGAGAAGTATAGAAATTGAGACAATACTAATAGTTTTCAATAGAAATAAAAAAATTCTTCAACAATATTTAAGAAAGTACGACAATCTATAACGTATCCCTGATACGAGCAACCATTAGGTGAAAATTTACTTATTCGTTTTATGAAATGTCAAAACAATAAATATTATGGACAATCCTACTGAAGAATATTCTATTTTCCGATTTTAATTGGAACCTTATTATAATTAATTATAATTATTTTTTTGTTATTGTCATTTTTCATTAAAATTTATTGAGTTGCTTTTTCTTAAAAGCGTAACAAACAAACAAACATCTTTACTTTCACATTTATAATATATAGGGATAGAAATTTATTTAGGTATATTATTTATTGACTTGAATCGATAAATAAATTTCATATGATATCTGCTGTAATCTTTATAGACGTAATATTCGTAAAACAATAGTATACCTACGTAATACGTATATAGTATGGTTGATATACATTTACAATGCAAACGGAACAAAAATAATAATAATTTTTTTTATCGTATAATATAGTTATAGTGAGTGGGGCCACCACCATACTATGGCCATTTTTATCGTATAGTAAGAGGTATTAAAGTGGAACTTGCGTAGTGATATGAAAGTGTAAAACCTACTGATAAAATATATTTAAAACAAAATATCATGTAGGTATATACGACTTGTTGTGAAATCAATTTGATTTCAATGAACGATTAGAATGGTTCATTTTTCAATAAATTATTTAAATATTGGAAAACTCAATTTACCAGGCGGAAATCGGCGGCTTAATATAGAACTAATTTAACAAGCTTCATATGAGTTTCAGCAGGAAATGAATGAATAAGTGTACATTAAGAAACCATAGTAGTTGACAATTATACTTTCCAAATGTATGAATAAACTGTCTAAGACTAGTCATTCCCAGGACCCATGCTGTTTTTAAGCATTTTTTAATATCTGCCATAATGGTTATATCTGCCAACACACAAATATTTATATTTATAAATGACTAATGCCGAAGACGAAGATTGATGATACAGTAGAACGTCCAAGAACGCTTTACTTTGAAAAATAAGTTTAATTTTTTTGGGAATGGAAAGGGTCAATTTTTTGGTTCATGATAATAGAGGGACACTTTCATACCTTTAGAACTAAAAAGCCATCATTCAAATTAATGGTACTTCTTAGCTTAGAATCAGGAAGTTCAAAAAAAGGTCTTCTACTATTCTAAAAAAATTTTTGGGTCCTTTAAATAAGAAGATATTTAAAGTTTTTGTTTGTAGAAATGGACTAAAATTTGACAACTTTTTTATTGAATTCTATTCATCAAACAATGTGTTCCCGTAGCTTTCATCTTGTTAACGTTTTAAGAGGTGAACAGCAGAATTTAAATAAAGTGTACGTTTAATAAAGTCTACGTTTTTCGAGTCACATTCTTTCATTGCAAGGTGTATACTTGATTATATATAAAACGTTAACAAGTTTTAGTGTTATAGTGTTTTGTGAAGTCAAAAGGAACTGTTTAAAGTTGTAGGCGTTGTCTTATCAAATATAAAAAATAAATAAAAATAACCAAACACACTCAACATTATTGTGAATTGAAAATCTTGGCTTCTCGCTTGCTTATGTTTGCTGTTGTCTTGTGTCCATCCATTGTTTAAATGTGCGAGGGCCGTTAATATATGAGTTTTATACCTTCTACGAATTGAAGTGTGTCCAGTCGGTATTGACTATACCAAAAAGTGTTTAAATAATGAATTCACGTACAGCCGTTCTCTTCAGTGTCTGCTAACAAAAAACTGAATCGATCTTTTTTGAATTTCCCTAGATTTTCATTTTTTCGATGATTCTAAAAGGTTAAATATAATTAAAATCCAACTTTAGTAAAATGTAAAGGTAATCAATCAGAGAACAAAAATTGACGTATTTAAAAAACGACGACGAAGTCATGCAAAAATTCAGCACAAGAAATGAAAAATTATTGCGTTTTTTTTGCGTTTTTTTCTGAAACCAAATGTTTAAATTTTGTCTAAAAACAACAATTATTATTGTTTATAACAATGAATTCAATGGCAGTTGACAAATTTTTTAACCCCACCGTCGGGCTTATTATATTCTTTCTGATTTGCCGGTTGTAGCAAAATCATCTATCGATAAGTTAAACAACTATCGATTAATATGTGATTCATGGTACAAAAGCACATTGCACCTTGAACCATATCTGAATGTATCTAGGATCTTCTCCACCATTGTATCTAAAGGTGTTTTCTTTAACATGTCATATTGGGAACAGTATCATAGAACCTGTAGCGGACACAATAATCGATTTACTATTGATAATCTATGTAATTAATAATATATATCGTCTATCATATTATGGGGCACCATGTTACTTGTTCTTGTTTCTGTTATGTTTACATGTTATGTAATAAATTAATTAATCGGTAATTATATTCATACTTTCAACTTGTATTTAATTATTTCGATATTTTAGATTATCAGAGTTAGGATAAATCAGAGACAAGATAGCACTAGCCGTTTCACATTCTTTGTAACATAATGTGGTTGAAATATTAAAACGTTATAGGTATCTTTAATAAGCTAACCTTATCTAAGCGTCAAGTAACAGTTTCAACTACGCTTTTTCATACAATCTGTTTGCGCCGAGCATACTGAATAGTGACTAGTGCCCCTTTTTATACTGAATCGTTTATTTTATACCTATCTACAGTGGTTTGCACGGATATTTTTAGTTTGTAAACATTCAATTGATTCGATTGTCGCGTCGATAATATGAGTTCCTTATTTTGCGTAAACAATGAATGTTTATATAGAAAAATAAAATTGGTATCGTATACATAACAGTAAGCGCCTTGATAAGAGGTCTGGTCAAGATTATTTTATATTCTGTGGTAGCAAAAATTGAATACGTAGTACACTGACGTATCAAAATCAGAGATTCGTATTTTTGGACATTTATGGTTTTAGTTCACTTTTGGAACCTGAAGTATCGAAATAAAATTGAAATAAAAAAATGATGCGAAATGAAATTTACGTTCAAGAATTTTTGAACAACTTTTCTAATCTTTCTTATTCGAAGACGAATAATATAAAATCGATTAAAGTCGTTAGTTTTAAATGCATTTCTTCCAGATGGTTAGATGTTCTTGGGAAGAGGAAGTATACTGCAGCAATGTATAATAAACGTTTGAAAATTTTCAGCAAAAGCATTAAGAGACAGAGTTAGGACTTTTTTTCGATTAATGTATCTTCGTGTAATAAGCTTTCCTTATGGTGTATCTATGAATTTATCGGCTATATAAATATGAACAACAACTTTTTTGATCATCTAGATTTTCACTGCGAATTATATTTGAATGCTAAATTAAAAAATTTTTTAGAAGATATATTTAATAATTTCAGGACACCTATAGTTGTTATAACCAAGTTGATTCATAATATTGCGGACATAAAAAATTCCTATAAAACAATATTTGTATTGTTCTCATTTTATTGGTATTATTTAAATAATATAAATCAAATTAAGGTCTACACAACAAAAAATATATTTCATTGTTCTACCCATAAAATTTATACTCAAGATTATAATACAATAAATAATAAAAGCGACTATTTTTTATACTCCGTATATGATGATATTTATCAGAGTATATTTAGTTTAGTTCTAAGTTTGTAACGATTAGAAATAAGCAAATAAAATTTTGGTATAGATGTTCATATAATTACCTAATGAATCCATTTTCGTCTGTCCGCCCGTTTATCAGTAAAAAACTGGAAAACGAAAATATAAAATTTTTAAAGCTTGGGCAGGACGTAAAAAATGATCCGTAGAACATATCTTTTAAACCATAAGAGATAGAACAAAAATTTAAATGCAAAAATGTTCCTTATCTAAAAATCACATCAAACATTTTATTGTAAATCTTTGTTTTCGCGTGAGGATTCAAATTAGGTCAAAGCTTAGGTGTCAATTTTTTTCAAAACTGTAGAAGATTGAGAGTTGAAAATTTGTAGGGAGCTTAAAATAGTGAGTCTTTTGATTCCCATTTCAATTAAACCTATTCGATAATATTAAGGGGATAAAAAGGGTCAATTTTTTGTTAAAAATTCGTTTTAGAGCATGTAAATTCCAAATAAACAAGAAATTTATTGAAATTTTTTCGAAATTTGCGTGGGACAATGGTTGCTATTTTATCCTACATGAATTTTTTTGACTTATCTTATTTATAAAAAAAAATCACGGTATTAAGCACTGTCGATGTTGAGGTATTTTAACAGTTAACTCAGTCAATTGTTAATTTATACCTACATATTTAATAATTGAATTCATATCATTTTAATTTCAAAGAATTGGTTGGCATTGTTATGGAGAGAAGAATTTAATTCGAACATGAATTTGCTGTCAACAGTATAAATTGAGGAACAGGGTGAAATAAGGCTGCGTATCTCCCCTTTTTGTTTCAATTGGTTTTGTGAAATTCTTACAATGTTATTTACCTATCATTAAAGTTGTATGACGATACGTAAAAAACTTGAAAGTAGACACTTGTCGAACACCGAATTTTTGACTTACGAAAAGGGTTTTTGGAAAATATCGAATATTGAGTCAGATAACGAATTGTAGTGTAATTTTTTTTTGCAATATTCCTTTGATATTACGCAATTTATTTCATCAAATGTTGGCAAAAATTATTGTTTTATTTTATAAACACGAAATTCATATTTAAAAAAAATATAGAAATTTTAATGATTTTTTTGTTTTTAGTTGAAAGGTCACACAATTTCTTAGTACTATCCATTCATTTTACATACAGCAACACAAATAAAATCAAAGGTTAATTTCTTATAATTGGTTGAAGTTGAAAAAAAAATCGTGAGTGACCTTATAACTGCACAACCGATGCCGTGTTAATTTTTTTAAGCATTATGTTAAAAAAATTCATTTAATATAATTAAGTACTTAAATCACTTTTTAAAGGTTCTGTATAGAATAATTGCGTCAATGTTCAAAGCGATAATAATGTTTCTGATTTCAAGTATCTACAGCAAGTTGAAATTTTTTGGGAATGTGATTTACGCAATCGTTTCTTTTTTGCGTCATGTAAATAAAAAAAGACACTCATAGATAGCCGCAGTGGTGTATATATAACATGATTGTGGTGTCACACACACACATAACTGATATTCCTATATAATACATACGGTAAAATGTTCTCATCTAATTTGCGATCTTATGTTAACGAAAAAATGTTTAAAACAAAAGTTTTTAATTTTTTTTTTTAAGGGACATTTTTTACATTTAAACTTTTGTTCTATCTCTTACGTTTTATAAGACCCAATTGACCTATGTTGCTCTCAACAACTCAACCTCTCTTTTTACATCCTGAGCCCGCTATTAAAATTTATCATACACTCGTTACTGCGAATAGTAACTAAAAAGCATACTCAAGCACTCTTTCTTTTCTGACAGTCTTGCTTTTCATCCAATTAGGTCTTAGATACCCAAACTGGCCTTAGTTTTTAAGTTCGGAGGGGATAACTTCTTATAGGTCTCATTAATCATCGATTCATTGACAGCTCAAAACAAAATGGTTAACCACTAATAAAATAAGTTTAAATCTGAATATCACAAGCTTTTAAAAGGGCTCATGCCATTTTACCCCCTTCTTGTATAGTCTTGCAGGAAAAATATGAAGAAAATAAGTTTATATATGAAAAATTGAACGGGTTATGTACGCAATCAGCTTCCTAACTTTCTGTTATTAATAAATATGCCAAAAGAGGCAACGGAATTATAGTATACTTGCGTGTCCTATTCGCTCTTGACCGGTATTTTTTGTGTATTAATCACAACATGTTATTCTTCAAAATCTTTTCATAATTACTATTTATTAAAAAATGAATTTACAAAATGCAAAAGATTTGTTTTAAAATGAAATGGGTCAAAATTAAATGTATTACAGTGAAACCTTGTATAACACAGAACATTCTTCACATTTACAACAAAATTTAACATTGAATTTTTTTTTGTAAAGCTTCACCACCTGACCAACATTCTTCAACTTTTCCACATAGGCATTGAATAGAAAATTATTAATTTATTTCTTTATTTAGTTGAGAACTTTCATTTTCACTTTCATTTAATGTAGTGCTGTTCAATGTTCCTCCTACAGTCGAATTTGTATTTTCTGTCACATCAGACCTTCCATCTTCTGGATTAGGATATGTTAACAAATCGTTTAAAGCGAGTATTAAACATTGTTTTCTGCAGGAAAAAAAATTGTTATATCAAATTCTAAGCTAAAAGTAGTGAATGCCTATGTTACTTTAGTTCACAATCTGAGGGGCTTGACTGGTTCTAAAACCGTATAGAAATAAGATAATAAAGTTTCTCTGCCTTTGAATGATGGAAACGAATGAATTATGATTGTAAATAGCCTTGGTATCTAGAAAGATGATCGAATATTTGGCATTGTTTGCATCATTAATAATTTGCAAAGATTTAGATAGTTAATGCGGAAACTGAATGTCTAACTTACGCATGTGAGCAAAAGAAATGCTTGCTTATCATTTGATTTTCGTCAAGTGGAGGAGTTGTTGTGAAATTATCCACACCTAGCGTTATAAGTCCTAAAATAAATAGGTACATTGTTTTGTTACTCAATTTAAAATGATATTCTTACAAACTGAAGTAGACCAATTTTCCAGTTTTTTCGTTTCAGGTTATAGATTTGTGATGGATATTTTTCCTTAAAATCTAACTTTACATTAATGTACATCATCTGTCGAAAGTTCAATTTATTCAAAAAATAAAATGAACGGACACAACTAAGCGCTTCTTGAATTTCGAAAAAATTTAAAAAGTGATCAACTTTAGTCTGCGTGTATTTTAGAAATTTACTATATAAAGATTTACCATTGTAATATTGATTGTAATTTATACAGTTAAAGCCTAAAGGATCCATTGCGTTATATATCGATACTAAAAAATCAATTAAAGTATTATACAAAGTGTTAAAAATGTAAAATTTCAAAAAATCTTCAAGTGATAATTCAAGCAAACTTACAAAATTTTGAAATTTTTGATCAGTTTTAAGCAAAAAAGTACTCGTGAGATTTTTTTCTCTAGGCGCTATGTTTTCGAAATAAAAATTCTTGAAAAATAAAAAATACAATATTTGATTTTACAAAAAAAAGTGATACGAATGCAAGCATTATACAGATATATTCGTTGTTTTTGTTCTAATAGTAATGGAAAAATGTAAGCAAAACTAAGACAAAATAATTTCGAGAACTGAATTTATACTCCAATTAAACGAGGAGGAAAAAAGACGAAATTTGAAAATTTTGACCCATAGACCGATTTGATGAAAATTTGGGATCAAGCAAAGTGTACCCCCTAGATCAAGTTATATGGTGCTGAGTGTTGCTTGTGTCCAGATGTGGTCAAATATGTATTGAGCATGACAACGGAAATCGAAAGAAGAATGAATTCTAGGCAAAAAGTGTCTTAAGCATATTTCGAAAAGTCAATATTTTCCGAATTATTGGCCATTGAAATTCGGAGTATTTAACGTCAAATAACTGTAAAATTCGTACACTTTTGAACGTACTATAAAAAATCATTAAACGAAGTTAAAACGAAAAGAAAATTAATCGTACCTTTTTTTTTATGTTTTATTCAGCACAAAAATTTTTCAGTTATTTGGCGTTAAATACTCTGAATTTCAATCGTTTGAAATACTCTGAATTTCAACTCGGATAGTAATGACTTTTACTTAGAATTTATTTCCATTTCGATTCCTGTAGTCATTTTTACCGTATATTTTTACACCCCTTAGAATGGGTGGTTACCGACAATAACGAGCATCAACATTTTTGAAATTTTAAAGTTTATATTATTATTACCAATATGTTTCTCATCGTATAATAATGGTGGCTTAAAATCAAAACTAACTGCGTAATTTTGAATTCTATCTAGCAAATCCAATAAGAATTCTATAGGTTTATCTGTATAATAAAAAAATAATATTGGTTTTAAAAGTTATTCGTAGTTGGAATAGTCATATTTATTTTATTGCTAGTTTACCAGGCATTTTAGCTAATAAATGACACATTAAGAAATGGAAAAATTCATGAATTTTATGCTCTTTGAAATAATCATTTATTTTAAGACCATGTT